>NC_068400.1:8534165-8555082 GCF_023724105.1 Carassius gibelio
GGTCACAAGCTGAGATCCAAATCAGGCATCCCAACGAAGGCATTAGGGCAGGTGATTGGGAATGGCCTTTATTGATCCAGTGCAAGGCAGCCTCATTGTCACAGTGGATAATGATGCTGGTGGTGGACCACTCCTTACCCCACAGAAGGGCTGCGATGACTAAGGGATATAGCTTGAATAGAGTTGAGGATTTTAGCAGCCGTGGTAAGTGTAACAGCTGGAGGGACCACGTAGATGCAAACCAGCGGCCTTGGTAAAATCTTAGTGGCGTCTGTACTTCCCGGCCAGAGAGCCCCTGTCCATCAAAAGCTCACTATCCAATCAGAGTAGATCACTGTTCAGCCCGCCCCCATGAGAGGTTTGTTTCAAAATACCAAATGAAAACTGTGAAGCATAAGCGAAATCTGTGGCAATGGATTCTGAATCCAAGATTAGCAAAAACTAATCTTTGAAAAACATTAACAAAGAATGAAGCATATTTTGATTTTTTTTTTTTTTTTTTCATTTTCATTGTGTTTTTCTTATTTTGTAATGGCATATTTTTGATAGTTTCTGAAAAAGTTACGTTCAGTTTTATAAAGTTACGTAAATTTTTATTGAACTAAATGTAATTCCATATATCCATACATGCTAAGATGTTTGTCCTGATGTTGCTGACCAGGGGGATGGTTCCAAGGCGAGGGTGTTCAGAGGGGTTGGTAGAGGCGTGGCCAAAGACAGAGAGAAGGAATGGTGAGTTAGGGGAGGTGGAAAGGTAGCCGCGGGAACATCTTGCTGACACATTTTCAAGCTTGGGACAGTTCCGGGATGGACTAGGAAGGGGGAAAGAGATGGGAAAAGCTGGGCATTGGGGCCTGTGTCATTAGCGGAGGCATGCTGATGCTTAGGACAGCTCCAGGAGCTTTTGGCATTGTACACAGGTGCCAAATCCTGCTGGAAAATTAAATCAACATCTTCAAAAAGCTGGTCAGCAGAAGGAAGCATGAAGTGTTTTTTTTTCTTTTTTGTAAACGAGTGCAGTGACTTTGGTTTTCAAAAAACTCAATGGACCAACACCAGCAGATGGCATTGCACCCCATATCATCATAGATTGTGGAAACTTAACACTGGATTTTTAACTTTGGCTATGAACTTCTCCACCCTTCCTCCAGACTCTAGGACGTTGGTTTCCAAATTAAATACAAAACTTACTCTCAACTGAAAAGAGGACTTTGGACCACTGGTCAACAGTCAATTTTTTATTCTCTTTAGCCCAGGTAAGACACCCCTGATGTTGACTATGGTTCAGCAAATTCTTTGACATGTCTGTGTGTGGTTGCTCTTGATGCCTTGACCCCAGCCTCAGTCCATTCTTTGTGAAGTTCACTCAAATTCTTGAATCAATTTTGATGACAATCCTCATAAGGCTGCAGTTCTCTCTGTTGGTTTTGCATCTTTTTCTTTCCTTCCACTCAACTTTCTGTTAACATGCTAGGATACAGCACTCTGTGAACAGCCAGCTTCTTTGGCAATGAATGTCTGTGGCTTACCCTCCTTGTGGAGGGTGTCTATGATGTTCTTCTGGACAACTGTCAGATCAGCAGTTTTCCCTATGATTTGTGTAGCTTAGTGAACCAAACTGAGATACCATTTTGAAGGCTCAGGGAACTTTTGCAGGTGTTTTCAGTCGATAAGCTGATTGACGTCACCTTATTTTACTTTGTTGACATGGTGAATTGGTGTTTTTTTTTTTTTTTCACAAAAATCATGACGATTAAGAGAACCAAAGACTTAAACTACTTCAGTCTGTGTGCATTGAATTGATTTAATACATGAGTTTCACAATTTCAATTGAATTACTAGAATTAAATGATTTTTTCCCACGACACTCTATTTTATTGAGAAGCACCTGTACATAATGCTGTTAACAAAACTGATTGTGTCAAAGCACTTTACAGTATTAAAAATAGTGTCTCAATGATGCAAAATGACAATAGTAAACACTCAGTTAAAGGCAGTTCATCATTGAATTTAGTGACGTTATCATCAAGCTCAGATCAGTTTAAATAATATCTGTGCAATCAAGTCAACTATATCGATGGATATTAAATGCTCCCAACTAAACAAGCCAGAGATAACAACAGCAAGGAACCAAACCAAACCAAAACTCCATATGTGACAGAAAAAAAAACAAAAAAACAACCTTTTTGTGAATATAAAAAAAATATATACTTTTTGTTATGCACAAGCAGAGAGTGGCCTACGTAAAGGTAACATAATCATTCTGCATCCTCCGACTAAGATCAGAACTGGTGAGTCTATATCATTGTGTTCACAACTGGCCAAGTGAATTTCTAAAGCATTGGATTTCAAGAACAATCAGATATCTAAATTAATTCATAATTGATATGTGTAATCAATTCTTAATTAGACATAAAGTGTAATTTTAATGATCACTTTAAATTGGAGTCAGATTGAACAGGGAGCTAAAATCACATTGAAACTATATCCTGATAAATTAAGTGAGCTTTGCAGGAGAGCAAGTAAAAGACACACACTGTTTACCTTCACACATGCCATTGGATTCTGTCATTGGGCCAATTGGGTGGATCTTACACTGTGAACATGCAATGCAGCTGCTGCCTGGATAGATATTACATATATCCAAAAGCACATATAGATTTGTGGAGCTGGGAGAGGTAGGAGGTTTCAGAAGAACTTATATTGCATGGTTCAGGACCAGAATACAGAACCAGGCTGCCACGCTGTCAGTCTCTGTTTTCCTGGGTGTTCCCTAGTGAGCTCGCTTCTCCTTAGGCACTTCACCATAGGCACTTTAATTCCTCTAGTCTGGTCATGTCTTCACAGTAATTGCACTCCAATTAAATCGCACAGGTGCTGACAATCCTTTGTCATTAGTCTCCCTATATAGAGCTGTCCTTCTCTGTTGTCTGTATGGAGTCCTTACCGTCTGTGTCAATGTTCTCGTTTTCCGAGGCTTCCCCTTACCTTCTCGTTCCTCCGAGTTTCCTATCCGTTTCATCCGGTTCCCTCTTTTGTTTTGTTTGTTTTGTCATCCTGGACTGTTTATTTTGTATTTACCCTTTTTGTTAATTAAAGACTACCTGCAATTGGATCTACCCTCTCCTTGTGTTTCTCCTAAACCCAACAGTCACAGAAGGACTCCATCAAACTAGATCCAGCAGTATGTCTTTTCGTGTCTCCTCCCCAACCAGCATGGTGGAGCGGAGGAATACATATTTAAAATTGGCCTCGTTCCAGCAAGAGGGCAATGACGTGGGAGTAATGGCACTGGTGTTTTGGTCCCTGGCAGAGGGCCTGGATTACAATGATGCGGCCCTCATGGAATATTTTAACGCTGGACTGGATGACCCGGTTCCTCAGGATGAACTCGAACAATTGGATACATTCGGGTTCTGGGAGTTTGTGTGCTAACTGCAGCATTGGCTTCCGTGGGATACCCCAGCCACTCCTGTCTCCTCCGATAGGATGGCCGCCAATCCAGAGCCACTGCCCAGGATGGTCACCAGCCCAGCGTCACAGCACAAAATGGCCTTCATCCCAGCGTCAGAACACGTCATGGCTGCTGAGCCAGCGCCTCAGCACAAGATGGCCGCCAGCCCAGCGCCACCGCACGAAATGGCCGCCAGCCCAGCGCCACAGCACAAGATGGCCGATTCAACGCTTGAGTCTCCAGACAAGGTGCCACCGACTCGCCATCATAGGAGGAGACAGGTGTCTACCATTCCTCAAAGCCAGGAGGACGTTCCCGAGCGGGCCGCTGCCATCCAAGCGGACGTTTCCGAGCAGGCCGCTGATGTTCACGAGGCGGTACCCGATGCTGTTCCCGAGGCGGTGCCCGATGCTGTTCCCGAGGCGGTGCCCGAGGCGGTGACCGATGTTGTTCTGGAGGCCGAGGCGGTGACCGAGGCCATTCCTGATGCAGTGACCGAGGCGGAGCCGGAGGCCGTTCCAGAGGCGGTGCTCGAAGCAGAGGCGTCTCACGTCTCCACAGGCAGTCCAAAGTCAAGTCAGGTGCCCATTGACTGTCCAGAGTTGTGTCAGTTCCCGGTTGACCCTCTAGAGTCGAGTCAGGTGTTCATGGACCCTCCAGAGTCAGGGTTAGCCACCGTCGACCTTCGGGAGTCAGGGTTAGTTACCGTTGACCCTCCAGAGTCAGGGCTAGTTCCTGCTGACCATCCAGAGTCGAGTTATGTTCCAGTTGTTCATCCTGAATCAAGTCAGATTCCTATTGATCTTCCCGAGTCAAGTCAGGTGCCCGTTGACTTTCCCGAGTTGAGTCAGTTTCCGGTTGACCCTCCAGAGTCGAGTCAGGTGTTCGTGGACCCTCCAGAGTCAGGGTTAGTCACCGTCGACCTTCCAGAATCAGGGCTAGTTACTGTTGACCCTCCTGAATCAGGGCTAGTTCCTGTTGACCTTCCAGGGTCGAGTCAGGTTCCCGTGAACTCTCCAGAGTTGAGTCAGGTTCCCGTGAACTCTCCAGAGTTGAGTCAGGTTCCCGTGAACTCTCCAGAGTCAAGTCAGGTTCCCGTGAACTCTCCAGAGACGAGTCAGGTTCCCGTGAACCCTCCAGAGTCAGGGCTAGTCACTGATGACCTTCCAGAGTCTGAACTAAGTACCATGGACCTTTCAGAGACAAGGCTAGTCACCGGTGATCTTCGAGGACTGAGTCAAGTCACCGGTGATCTTCGTCCTCCCATTGGGCCGACCACAAAGATGTGGTGGTCTTCCGCTCCACCCTGGGGGACTCCGGCCTCAACCGCGAGGACGTGGTGGTCTTCCGCTCCGCCCTGGTGGACTCCGGCCTTGACTGCGAGGACGTGGTGGTCTTCCGCTCCACCCTGGGGGGGCTTCTGCCTTGACCACATGGGTGTGATGGCCCTCTGTTCTGCCCGGGTGGGCGTCACTTAATGTCTTCTATGGACCCATGTTTTTGTGTTTTTGTTTTCATTTGTTTTTCTATTTTCCTCCTTTGGACCTGGCCCTCCGTCCCTCCCCTTTATCCTCAGCCGGTCTACCACCCTCCTGGACTCCTTGTTTTGTGTCACACCTTTCCTGCCTCTGCCTTTCCATTTCATCTGGTTGTTCCGTCTCTGTTTTTCCATTTTACCTGGTTGTCCTGTCTTTGTCTCTCCATTCCAACTGGTTGTTTGTCTCTGTCTGTCCATTCTATCTGGTTCTCCTGTCTCTGTTTTCTGACCCTCCGTCCCTCCCCCTAGTCCGCCACCGCTTCACCTCCCTCCTACCTCTTTTTCTGTTGGGTTTTAATGGGTTTCAGGTGGAGCATCTGGGAGCTGCTCCGTAGGGGAGGGGGTAATGTCACGCTGTCAGTCTCTGTTTTCCTGGGTGTTCCCTAGTGAGCTCACTTCTCCTTAGGCACTTCACCATAGGCACTTTAAATCCTCTAGTCTGGTCATGTCTTCACAGTAATTGCACTCCAATTAAATCGCACAGGTGCTGACAATCCTTTGTCATTAGTCTCCCTATATAGAGCTGTCCTTCTCTGTTGTCTGTATGGAGTCCTTACCGTCTTTGTCAATGTTCTCGTCTTCCGAGGCTTCCCCTTACCTTCTCGTTCCTCCAAGTTTCCTATCCGTTTCATCCAGTTCCTTCTTTTGTTTTGTTTGGTTTGTCATCCTGGACTATTTATTTTGTATTTACCCTTTTTGTTAATTAAAGACTACCTGCAATTGGATCTACCCTCTCCTTGTGTTTCTCCTAAACCCAACCGTCACACAGGCTGTTTAAATGTTGAGCATTTAAATCAAGCCCACTTGCTGCAGAATCAGCAGAGGCCAATGAGCTTGTTCTGTGTAGTAAATGATTGCTTAAAGCACTTTCATGACTGAACTGGACTGAAATTGTATTCTGCAGAATGAAATACAAGTATTGCAATCTAATATATTTTAATCTACTCTTATGCTCACACAAAGTTCCACAGATAAATAATATATTATCAGTGAAAAAAAAAATGCTTTTTGGCTGGCAATAAACGTGCAAATATATTAACAATGGATCTATGGAAATCATTGCACAATATACTGGAGTCTTGGACAAAATATATTAAATAAAGCTGTTGTCTCTGTCCCTTTGAAGGTAAGAAATGCATAACATGCAGTGTCTTATGAGTAATGATCCCATGAATGTGATTTAGCTATACAACACACTTGCAGTGAGTGGAGAGAGGAAAGGTCATATTCAAACAGTCACTCTTGAATTATAATGAGACCCTCATTTTCTTTTTTTTCTCTTACTCCTCCATCACCGTTGTGACTACGTATGTTATTAAACTATTCATACAGCAATGCTGTCTTAAAGAGTGCAGATCTCTATGTTAGTCTAATATTTTCTACAATTGATTC
Source organism: Carassius gibelio (assembly GCF_023724105.1). Taxonomy (NCBI): domain Eukaryota; kingdom Metazoa; phylum Chordata; class Actinopteri; order Cypriniformes; family Cyprinidae; genus Carassius; species Carassius gibelio. Next base: position 8,540,549 of record NC_068400.1, read on the forward strand.
ACAGTCCTTTATGTCCTTTTGACAGTGTGCTTGTTGGGGTAGACAAGGCAGTTGGATGCAAAATTTGGAGAAAAAAACATTGTAAGTGTGGTAATACTATGGCTATGTATCTTTTGAGAGGCACATGTGCAATACTGACAAGAAATATCGTTTTTAATGCAGATTGTTCAGATACACATCATCATTCATCAGACTGTTCTTCATTGCACTTTCAATTAGATTCTGTTAGAACAGCATAGATGTTAATACAGTTATTACAAAATACATCCATAATGATGGAAGAAAATCAAGTGCATTGTAATGAATGTGTACTCTTTTAAATTCATGATCAGTTTTTCTCCAGGGTTGCAAAACCTCCACTTTATCATACATCGGCTTTCATGAACATTACTGGCACTTCAATCAACATGTCTAGAGAGGTAATGAATTTCTACTCTGGGCTAATCATGTCTGCAGCCCTGCCTTACAAATGTGATGGCTGGTGAAAGGACAGTCTGGAAACAATAGCGAGTTAAAGGTTTTAATGAGAAGATATGGCGATGAGGCAGCAGGAGAGAGTGGCCAGGAACTGCAAGGAATAGAACCGAAGGTAAGTGTCCGTGGCTGAGTGAACGTGCAAAGCGGGCGGCGGGGGAACCGGAGTAGGCGGATTAATACGTACATAAAACACAGGTTTAATTTTGGACATATGAAAGGTGGGGTGTATCCTCTTGTACGCAGTAGGTAGTTTGAGGCGGACTGTCACCGGACTAATGATTTTGGTGATAGTGAACGGGCCGATAAATTTGGGAGCTGATTTATTAGAAATGGATCGCAATGGAATGTTACTGGCAGAAAGCCACACTTTTTGACCCACGACGTAGACGGGAGGCTTTGACCGGTGGTGATCGGCCTTGGCCTTGGTGTGCTCCCTCACCCGGAGCAGAGCCACCAGAATCGTTGTCTAACCAACCCATTAGTTCCACTTATCCCTGGATGACAAGCCATGTTGGAACAATGACCCCACTGGACAACTTCGGACCTTAACTCCTCCGGCACATTCCCTCTCCCTCCGGGACAGCCGAGCTCTACCCACCTGCATGGGCTCGTGATCGTCGACAGAACCGACCGTGTTCTCTCGACTCAAGCGCCCCCTAACAGGAGAGACGGGAGGCCTGGAAGGACTGTGTTGGCGGCCCAGACGATTAAACCTGGCCTCCACCCGCAACGCCAGGTCAATGAGTTCGTTGAGAGTAGGGGGCAGCTCGAGGAGGTAGATTTCCTGCTGAACACGGTCGGATAACCCATGCAGGAATCTATCCCACTGCACCGCCTCGTTCCACTGGCACGCGGCCGCCAGGGTACGGAACTCGATGGAGTATTCGGTTACGGATGAAGATCCTTGCCGGAGTTCCGAGAGGCGATGGGCAGCCTCCCTGCCGGTTGCGGCCCTGTCGAAGACTCTCTTCATCTCATCCGATAGGAGGTGGAACGAGGCACAACACGGGTGTTGATTCTCCCACACCGCCGTTCCCCATTAGGCAGCCTTGCCAGAGAGAAGTGTGAGCATGAATGCTACTTTGGATTCCTCCATAGCGAAAGTGGGGGGCTGCAGAGCAAAATGCATCGAGCATTTGTTAAGAAATGTTCTACAAAAGGTTGGCTCACCCGCATAGTTCTCCGGAGCCGGAAGTCGCGGCTCTGGCCGGAAGTGGTCCTGGGGAATCCCCGGGGGAACGGACGGCGCAGGCGGTGCGATGGGCGCAGTGGGAGACGTGAGCTGATGGATCTGCTGGGTGAGCTCGGACACCTGTGCCACCAGCGCTTGGACAGCGCGTCCGGTGATCCATTCTTTTGATACTGTGGTGCATGAAGTCGGTGAGGGTATTGGTGCTCGCTGCTTCCATGATGGTGAGATCGTTCTGTGACGGCTGGTGAAAGGACAGTCTGGAAACAATAGCAAGTTAAAGGTTTTAATGAGAATATATGGCGATGGTACATAAACAAACAATGACGATGAGACAGCGACACTCCGAAGGGATGGTGTAGCGGTGAGAAGTCCAGACGGTGGTGGAGAGAAGGTGAGGAATCCGGATGTTGACAGCGTGAGGCAGCAGGAGAGAGTGGCACAGGAACTGCGGGGAATAGAGCCGAAGGTAAGTGTCCATGGCTGAGTGAACGTGCGAAGAGTGGATGAGGTTCTGGGGAAACACAGACATCCAAACGCAAAACAACACTGAAGCCAGACGGGGGGAAAACACATCAACATAGAACAACGATCTCACAAACACAGGAGTGAGACTAGCCATTATATAGTGGATGAGTAATGAGTGGCAGCTGTTGCTGATACAATTAACGGAGACGCCCACAACTAATCAGTGCAGACACGGAACACACAGAATTCACCACAAAGTGTAAACAACCCGAGATGTAGTGTAAATTGCAAATATTTTAAAAGGTGTTCGAGTAGCAATATTACATTACTTACTGCAAATATTTATTCGTACAGAGGAAAAAGGTTATTTATTTTGATTTTATTTATTTTTTTACTAAAATTTGATTAAGGTAATTTGCTTACCTATAATCAAATCATGCATTTAATTGACAAAGATAAAATTGTGCTATGCCATGAGAAAAAAGTAACTCATAATCAGAATATGACCAAATTCTGATTAATATTTGAATATTCTTGTGCAATGACACTTGTAAGTTAGAAAGGAATTTAAATGTAAACATAAGAACCTAAAATATAGGACAAACTATGCCCTGTATGGATTTGGTATGCAATTCTTTTAAGGTTGGTTTGGAATATGAAGAATAATTCTGACTGGGGCTCATTTTAAGCTAGGAGTAAATAGAAAATGTTATGCATGATGACTAAAGCATTGCAGTAGAGCATATTCTTATTTATAAATATTTAATTAAGTGATATTCAAAGTGTCCTTCTCACTTCTCATATGCTCTTCTCACTGTTGATTACGTGATATTTTATTTATCATGTACTGCATAACAACTATATAATAATTAAACAAAATTAATAGTAATGCTAAAATTATATATTATATTACGTTTAGTAGGGGTGTAACGATATGTGTATTCGTATTGAACCGGTACGAGGCTTTCGGTTTGGTACGCGGTACGCATTATATACCAAACGGTATGTTGGACTAATTAATAACATTTGGAAAATAAAAAAAAGTTTGTGAAATATGATGTTATGCATTCAACAAGGTAGCCCAGTAACCCAAACGACGTAACAGGCAACGCCCCTGATACCCCCGAAGAAAAAAAAAAAACACCAACTTGTATGTTTATGTTAGGCTACTCAGAAATAGAAGATCCTCCTATAACCAACAGGTCTGGTGTTTGGGTGCACTTTGGATTCCCTGTAAGCTATGATGGTGATGGCAAGAGAGTGGTGGATAAAAAAAACAACAACGATATGTCGCATCTGCCTCATGACAATAGGGTATACCAGCGGGAATACTTCAAACATGTCAACTCATTTATGCCAACATCACCCCAGTGTGTCAGTATCTGGAACAAGATGAAAAAAAGCAGAAACATACACGCCACAAACTATCCCCGCTGCATTTAGACAGACATTTCCAACTGATTCAAACAAGGCAAAAGACATCACCGTGGCGATTGGTACATTTATACCCGCGGATATGAGACCTTACTCTGTTGTGGAAAACACAGGTTTTAAGAACATGCTTTATGTAATTGAACCCCGTTACAATATTCCTTCATGAGCCCATTTCAGACAGACCTTAATTCCTGCATTGTACCAAAAAACAAAAGCCCAAATAGAGAACCAATTGGCCAAAGCAACAGCAGTTGCTCTGACAACAGACGGCTGGACGTCAAGGGCTACACAAAGCTACCTGACTGTAACGGCACATTACATTACCGATGAATGGGAGCTGAACAGCCACGTTCTTCAGACACGCCCCCTTGAGAGTCACACAAGTGAGGATTTGGCCAAAGGTATGATGGAAGCAGTGGAAGCGTGGAAGTTAGAGAGAGCTAATGTAACTATTCCTGTAACTACCGACAATGCCAGGAATATAGCTAATGCTGTTGTTGGAACTGCTGGACTTGGTCCACAAATAGGGTGCTTTGCCCATCTCATTAATCTAGCATCACAGAAAGCAATGGCAGTGCATCAGATCTCTCGCCTTCTACCAAAGATCAGAAAGATTGTGACATTTTTTCACAGAAGCACAACAGCGGCCCATGTGTTGAGGACAAAAGAGGAGTTGCTGCAACTTCCTGTTCACAAACTCATCCAAGATATGCCAACTAGATGGAATTCAAGCTATGATATGATAGAAAGATACATTGAACAGCAAGCTGCAGTGTATTCTGCAATGACAGACAAAACTGTGAAGAAAAATGTTAAAGACATTATGACTTTGTCTGAAAACGACATGCGACTGGCTGAGAATGTCATCACAGCTCTGAAACCCTTGAAAACTGTGACAACTCTTATGTGCACCGAGTCCTCTCCATCTGCGTCAATTGTCCTTTCTATCAATCAATCAATCAATCAATCACCTTTATTTATATAGTGCTTTAAACAAAATACATTGCGTCAAAGCGCTGAACAACATTCATTTGGAAAACAGTGTCTCAATAATGCAAAATGATAGTTAAGGCAGTTCATCATTGAATTCAGTGATGTCATCTCTGTTTAGTTAAATAGTGTATGTGCATTTATTTGCAATCAAGTCAATGATATAGCTGTAGATGAAGTGACCCCAACTAAGCAAGCCAGAGGCGACAGCGGCAAGGAACCGAAACTCCATCGGTGACAGAATGGAGAAAAAAACCTTGGGAGAAACCAGGCTCAGTTGGGGGGTCAGTTCTCCTCTGACCAGACGAAACCAGTAGTTCAATTCCAGGCTGCAGCAAAGTCAGATTGTGCAGAAGAATCATCTGTTTCCTGTGGTCTTGTCCTGGTGGTCCTCTGAGACAAGGTCTTTACAGGGGATCTGTATCTGGGGCTTTAGTTGTCCTGGTCTCCGCTGTCTTTCTGGGCAGTAGAGGTCCTTTCTAGGTGCTGATCCACCATCTGATCTGGATACAGACTGGATCTGGTGGCCACGGTGACCTCGGAATAAGAGAGAAACAGACAAATATTAGCGTAGATGCCATTGTTCTAATGATGTAGCAAGTACATAGGGTGTTATGTGAAGTGTTTCCGGTTCCGGTTTACCTAATTAATGCAGCCTAAAAATCCTTTAACGGATTTGGATATTAAAAGCATATTAGTATGTTATGTGTATGCCAGGTTAAAGAGATGGGTCTTTAATCTAGATTTAAACTGCAAGAGTGTGTCTGCCTCCCGAACAATGTTAGGTAGGTTATTCCAGAGTTTAGGCACCAAATAGGAAAAGGATCTGCCGCCCGCAGTTGATTTTGATATTCTAGGTATTATCAAATTGCCTGAGTTTTGAGAACGTAGCGGACGTAGCTGTAGTTTGTTTACTAAGCGTGCAGAACAACCACCCAATAAAGCATTACAATAGTCTAACCTTGAAGTCATAAATGCATGGATTAACATTTCTGCATTTGACATTGAGAGCATAGGCCGTAATATAGATATATTTTTGAGATGGAAAAATGCAGTTTTACAAATGCTAGAAACATGGCTTTCTAAGGAAAGATTGCGATCAAGTAGCACACCTAGGTTCCTAACTGATGACGAAGAATTGACAGAGCAACCATCAAGTCTTAGACAGTGTTCTAGGTTATTACAAGCAGAGGTTTTAGGCCCTATAATTAACACCTCTGTTTTTTTCTGAATTTAGCAGTAAGAAATTACTCGTCATCCAATTTTTTATATCGACTATGCATTCCATTAGTTTTTCAAATTGGTGTGTTTCACCGGGCTGCGAGGAAATATAGAGCTGAGTATCATCAGCATAACAGTGAACGCTAACACCATGTTTCCTGATGATATCCCCCAAGGGTAACATATAAAGCGTGAAGAGTACTGAGTCTTGAGGTACTCCATACTGCGCTTGTGATCGATATGATACATCTTCATTCACTGCTACGAACTGATGGCGGTCATATAAGTACGATTTAAACCATGCTAATGCAGTTCCACTGATGCCAACAAAGTGTTCAAGTCTATACAAAAGAATGCTGTGGTCAATTGTGTCAAACGCAGCACTAAGATCCAATAAAACTAATAGAGAGATATACCCACGATCAGATGATAAGAGGAGATCATTTGTAACTCTAAGGAGAGCAGTCTCAGTACTATGATACGGTCTAAATCCTGACTGGAAATCCTCACATATACCATTTTTCTCTAAGAAGGAATATAATTGTGAGGATACCACCTTTTCTAGTATCTTGGACAGAAAAGGGAGATTCGAGATTGGTCTATAATTACAAGTTCTTTGGGGTCAAGTTGTGTTTTTTTTTTTATGAGAGGCTTAATAACAGCCAGTTTTAAGGTTTTGGGGACATATCCTAATGACAATGAGGAATTAATAATAGTCAGAAGAGGACCTATGACTTCTGGTTTAGATGATTTAACAAGTTTATACAATTCTTCCTCTCCTAAAGTAGAGAATGAGTGGAACTGTTCCTCAGGGGGTCTATAGTGCACTGTCTGATGTGATACTGTAGCTGACGGCCGAATGGTTGCAATTTTATCTATAATATTATCGATTTTAGAAGTAAAGTAGTTCATAAAGTGAATCATGAAAATGATGATCCTGAAATCCATGGTACTGTCTGATGATGACAGCCCAGCAGTGAAGGATGTCAAAACAGCCATCAAAAATGACCTGCAGCAGCGATACACACCACCTGATCTTCAAGATTACCTACACAAGAGCACAGCTTTGGATCCACGTTTTAAGTCACTGCAACACTTGGATGCTACCACTCGTCTGAGAGTCTATGAAGCTATAACCACAGAGATTGTGAGTATTATTGAACTACTGGTACTATTTATATTTTACTGCTTCCTATATTTTTGATTAATTATTTGCATAATTAAATACAATTTTAACATCCTTACTTTGACTCTGAATACATCCAGATGTTTTGTTCATTATAATTGGTTCTGTATTGTTGTATCCCATGTCCCTGTGTATAACAGTTGTAATTGTGTGTGTGATTTATAACCACCTTTTGAAGTGAATCCCATGCTATGGATTATATGATGCATGTTTCTAAGATTATTGTTGTTTATATTTCCCAAGGAGCAAGCTACAGGCACCAAAGAGCCAGCAACCTCTATGGAGACTCAGACAGAAGACTTGGAGCCCTCAACATCACCTCCACAAGAAAATAAATCAGCCATGACTGAACTTTTTGGAGGAATGTTCCTGACCCATCATCATGAGCCAGGCCCCAAAGGAGGAGATGAAATTGTTCATGGCAGTGGACTATTCCACTGGATGCAGATCCACTGAAATGGTGGAAAACCCATGAGCACTTATACCTTCATTTTGCCATGTTGGCACAGCGTTACTTGGCTGTGCCTGGAACCTCTGTCCCCAGTGAGAGGGTTTTTTCCACTGCTGGGAACATTGTCACATGAAGCAGATTTGTGCTGTCTACAGAAAATGTGGACATTCTCATCTTTCTGAAAAAATATTCCATAATATGTTCCATATAAAACTAAATTGTTATTTTATTTGTATTTGTTCATAACTACTACAATATAACATTTTAATTTTTTTTATAAGGAGCTGTTTTTGCTTTATACAGTATGCTGCTAAGAAAACACCATAGAAGATGCGTAAAGTTTAGCTCCATCATTGTTCAATGTAAAAAAAAAAAAAATCATACTTTGTTAGTATTAATAAATAAAACATAAAAAACATTTTTTTTTTCTTTTTGCCGTATATAAAAGTATAGTGCTGTATATAAAAGTATAGTGTATAGAGGTAATAAATACCTGTTGAGTGTATCCATAACAGGCATAAAGTACATAACAGGCCAAACAAATCTTACATTTTTGTATGCCTTTACTTGGACAGAGACATATTTAAAAAACTAGACATTTGCATTCTGATATAATAAGAAATATTTTGTTGTACTATATAGTGCTACAATGCGATTTTGTTGTTGTTAGCATACCTCTGCAGTTCCAATAATGTGGTCACATTGAAAAATAATAATAATATATATATATATATATATATATATATATATATATATATATATATATATATATATATATATATATATATATATATATATATATATATATATGAAACTACAGCAAATCGGGTATACGCAGGTAAACAATACTGTGAAAAGAACACACAGGATTACCCAAGTGAAATTTCATGTATGGGCACCTTGTCCAAGCACTGGACCCAGTTACAGAATCTTTCTCTGAGTCTGAGTGTCTCCGGGTGCTGGAAGAACTCCAAAAGGGTTAATCACATGGAACTTACTGATAGAAAATAAGTTACTAGCCAGAGGAATGTCCAGGAGCAGGCAACACTCTGAGTGTAGTGAGCACTCACCCCCAGGGGCACGACTCGCATCGTGACTGGAATGTCAAGCTGATGGCATCCACTAGCCAGTGGGCCAGTCTCTTTTTGGAGACAGCATTTCCCTTCTGCCGACCTCCAAAGCAAATAAGGAGCTGGTCAGGGCATCTAGCTTTGGGTGCGTTCCACACAACGACTGCTAGGCATGAGGCATGATCTACATTCATTCAATCTTATTGCACATTTCAGAAAAACCTTATGATCAAGTCATTCTACCCTAAGGATCTTCCATCTACAGCATCATGATGTGCCACAATGGTTCAAAGTGGAGGGGGACAGCTTCCACTCCAAGTTTTACTGTGGGAAGGAAAGCACTGAACATGGATCTGCAGGGCTCTTCATGATGAGAAGAACACCAGTCAACAAACAGACCCCACTTCAACGTATAAGCCTAGTCAACGTATACCCCTGTCCACTCAGCCACTGCCTCTGAAAGGCCAGTGAGTTATGCCACGTCCCATCTAGAATTCAGACATGCCAGTTCCAAAGATTGGAATGTGGGTGCCAGACAGTGTCCTGCCTCTGAGAAATCAGAATCAGAAAGAGCTTTATTGACAAGTATGCTTGTGCATACAAGGAATTTGATGATCGCCTGATCAGCGGCAGGTGCAGCTCATTCTAACAGACTATATAACGCCCTGTCTTTCGTCTCCTGTTTGTCTGATCGTTGTTTGTAGATCCTGGTGTTGATGTCTTGTTCTTGTAGTTCCTGCCTTGATTTGTCTTCGTACTGGTTTTCTGTCGGATCCTGTCTTCACACACGGAATATACTCACCACCATTGGAGTTATCACCACTATCATTGTCATCAGCGCACTCAACTTCTCAACTCACCTGTCTGTGCTGCCATCGTGGTTCCTGCGTCACTCTACGGCCTTCCATCATCTCATCCTATCAATAAACTTGCTTTTTACTTGCATTTGTCTCCTGTCCTCCATAGCCGCCGTTACAGAACGATCAGACCACAACATGGAGGCAGCGAGTATTCAGTCGTCATCTCTGGAGGAGTTTCTCAGCGCCAGTGTTCGGAGGATGGACGCCCAGGAGAGGTCTCTTAACGACACTGGTCGCGCAGTCCAAGCCCTGGTGACGCAGGTGTCCGAGCTCACTCAGCAGTTCCATCTTCTTCGAGCACCCACTGCGCCACCCACACCGCCCGCTCTCCCGATACCACCAGTGACCGCCTCCCAGCCGGAACCACGACTTCCCATCCCGGAAGCCTACTCGGGTGAGTCCAGCTTCTGTAGAGCATTTTTGACCCGTTGTGATATGCATTTTGCTCTTCAGCCTAGAACATTCGCCAATGAGAGAGCTAAAGTGGCGTTTGTCCTCACGTTACTCTCTGGGAGGGCGGCACTATGGGGGACGGCGGTGTGGGAGAACCAGGACCCATGCTGCGACTCGTTTCAGGCACTCTCTGCCGAGATGCGGCGGGTCTTTGATCGGGCCGTCGCAGGACGGGAGGCGGCCAGGATGCTGGAGGAGTTACGCCAGCAGGAGAGATCCGTCTCAGACTTCTCGATTGAATTCAGGACCCTGGCGGCAGAGTGCCATTGGAACGAGGAGGCGCAGTGGGACATGTTCCTGCATGGGCTGGCTGACCGCGTCCAGAGGGAGATCTACGCCCTGGATCTGCCCCCCTCTCTTAATGGACTCATTGAGCTAGCGTTACGGGTGGATGCCCGCCTCACTCGGATGGAGAGGAGGGGGCTGCTCAACACCCCATCCAGGGGCCCGGCGGATGGGTGATTCAGCGGCGGAGACGTGGTCAGTCCCACCTACGATCACGAGCCCATGCAGGTAGGGCGAGCTCGGCTTTCCCGGGAGGAGAAGGAGAGGCGGAGATCCCTCGGCCTTTGCATGTACTGCGGGGGAGCCGGACATCAAGCCCATACCTGTCCAGTAAAAGGCCAAGCCCGGTAGTATGCATGAGGCTACTATCGGGTGGGATCTCTGCCGAGAAGACCTCATCATCACCATCATCTACGCTCCTTCCGGTGAGACTGCGGTGGTCAGCACAGACACACCACTGTCAGGAACTACTGGACTCTGGGGCAGAAGGTAACTTCATAGACCGTACTCTTGCACACAAGCTCCACCTTCTCCTCAAACCTCTTCCGCACCACATCACGGTCCATGGCCTCACTGGACAGCAACTCCCCACTATTTCTCATAGTACTGAGGACATCACACTCATCACTTCTGGCAATCACTCCGAAACTATCTCTTTTCACATCCTTGACTCTCCCCTGGCACCCATTGTCCTCGGGCATCCTTGGCTCCTTCTCCATAACCCCAAAATAGACTGGTCATCTAATTAAATTTTTTCTTGGTCTCGAAAGTGTCATGAGTCTTGTTTAGTGTCTGCTTGTCCATCTGTGTCTGTGTCTGTGTTACAGGAGGAGGCGGTGGATTTATCTAACGTGCCCGCTGAGTACCTCCACCTGACGGAAGTGTTCAGTAAGTCTCAAGCTGCTTCTCTTCCTCCGCATCGTCCTTACGACTGTGCCATAGAGTTATTGTCAGGTAAGTCTCCGCCTAAAGGCAAACTTTATTCACTTTCTGTCCCAGAGAGGGAGGCTATGGAGAAATATATTTCTGATTCTCTAGCTTCCAAATTCATCCGCCCTTCCTCTTCTCCTGCGGGGGCGGGGTTCTTTTTTGTGGGAAAGAAGGACGGATCACTGCGACCTTGCATTGATTACCGAGAGCTGAACAACATCACGGTAAAGAATACTTATCCTTTGCCGTTGATGTCTTCAGCCTTCGAGAGGTTGCAGGGAGCGTAAATTTTTACAAAACTGGACTTACGCAATGCGTATCATTTGGTTCGGGTCAGGGAGGGGGATGAATGAAAGACCGCGTTTAACACCCCCAGAGGACACTTGGAATATTTGGTTATGCCCTTCGGGCTCTCCAACTCCCCAGGGGTCTTCCAGGCACTCGTCAACGACGTGCTGCGAGATATGATTGATCAGTACATTTATGTCTACCTGGACGACATATTGATTTTTTCTTCCTCTCTCCAGGAACATGTGCAGCACGTTCGACGAGTGCTTCAGAGGTTGCTAGAGAATGGGCTTTTTGTCAAGGCGGAGAAATGCAAGTTTCATGCACAGTCTATTCCATTTTTGGGGTTTATCGTGTCGACTGAGGGAATACGCATGGATCCTGAGAAGGTTAAGGCTGTGGTAGAATGGCCAAGCCCAGATTCTCGTAAGGCCCTACAGAGGTTTCTGGGGTTCGCTAACTTCTACCGGCGTTTCATTCGCAATTTCAGCCAACTAGCCGCGCCTCTGACCGCCTTGACCTCCGCCAGAACTGCGTTCAGGTGGTCAAACACAGCGGAAGCTGCGTTTGCTAAACTGAAGAGCCGTTTCATTTCAGCTCCCATTCTGATAACCCCTGATCCTACACGTCAGTTCGTGGTGGAGGTCGATGCGTCAGAGGTGGGGGTAGGAGCGGTGTTATCTCAACGTTCTCCCTTAGACGACAAGGTCCACCCTTGCGCGTATTTTTCATATCGTTTATCTCCTGCAGAAAGTAATTACGATATTGGTAACAGAGAATTGTTGGCAGTCAAGATGGCATTGGAGGAATGGCGACACTGGTCAGAAGGATCGGGGGTTCCTTTTATAGTATGGACTGACCACAAGAATTTAGAGTACATTAGCACCGCCAGAAGGTTGAACTCCAGGCAGGCTCGATGGGCACTTTTTTTCGGACGTTTTGACTTTACTATTTCGTACCGCCCGGGTTCCAAAAATATCAAACCCGATTCTCGGATTTTTGACCATTCCGAACGCCCGTCCACTCCCGAGTGTATTTTTCCTGAGGCATTAGTGGTCTCCACTCTCACATGGGAGATCGAATCGAAGGTCAGAACAGACTTAGAAGGGGTAACGCCTCCGCCCGGGTGCCCACCGAACCGCTTATTTGTGCCGGAGGGATTAAGGTCCAACGTTATCCAGTGGGGACATTGCTCTAATGTGGCTTGCCATCCAGGGGTTAACCATACTAGATTTTTAGTCAAGCAACGATTCTGGTGGCCACTTATGGCTCGCGACATTCACAATTTTGTGTTGGCTTGCTCGGTATGTGCCACTGGTAAGACTTACAATCGGCCCCCGGATGGGTTACTTCAACCGCTGCCGGTTCCTTCGAGACCCTGGTCCCACATCGCACTAGATTTTATTACCGCCCTCCCAGGGCAACATGGTTGTTTTAACCGTGGTGGACCAGTTCTCGAAGGCCGCCCACTTTATTCCCTTGGCCAAGTTGCCTTCAGCCAAGGAGACAGCGTTGAACGTCATAGACCACGTCTTTCATTTACATGGCCTCCCAATAGACGTGGTTTCTGACAGGGGACCCCGATTTGTGTCTAAATTTTGGCGAGAATTCTGTAAATTACTGGGAGCGACTGTAAGTCTGTCCTCAGGGTTTCACCCCCAGAGCAATGGCCAAACCGAGAGAGCCAACCAAGATTTGGAAAGAGTGTTGCGATGTTTGGTCTCCAAGAATCCTTCCTCCTGGAGCCAACAATTGTCTATGGTGGAGTACGCCCACAATACCTTACCAGTATCAGCTACGGGCCTATCTCCTTTTGAGTGTAGTGTAGGGTACCAGCCACCTATTTTTCTCAGTATGGAATCCGAGGTTGCGGTCCCCTCCGTTCACGCCTTCGTCCAGAGGTGCCACCGCACTTGGACCAGAGCCCGCGAGACTCTACTCCAAGTGGAGGCGCGCACCAAGGCCAAAGCCGACCGCCACCGGTCTAGGCCTCCCGTATACGTCGTGGGTCAAAAGGTGTGGCTTTCTACTAAGAACATTCCCAAATTTATCGGCCCGTTTGCTGTCACCAAGATCATTAGTCCGGTGACAGTCCGCCTCAAACTCCCTCCTACGTACAGGAGAATTCACCCCTCCTTATATGTATCCAAAATCAAGCCCGTATTTCATTCTCCCATTAATCCGCCTACCCCGGTTCCTCCCCCGCCGCGTCTCGTAGATGTGGAGACCACTTATTTGGTTAATCGTATTCTGGACTCTAGAAGGAGGGGATGCGGATTTCAGTATTTGGTGGACCGGGAGGGTTACGGTCCGGAGGAGAGTTGGGTACCTGCTAGGGACATCCTGGATCATTCCCTTATCGATGATTACAATCGACAGGTAAGAGATTCTGGGGACGCCAGGAGGTGTCCTTAGGAGGAGGGGTACTGTCACGGTTCGTGAATGCACCGTCTCCAGCTGTAGTCATGTTGATTGTTTCATCGCCCTGTCTTTCGTCTCCTGTTTGTCTGATCGTTGTTTGTAGATCCTGGTGTTGATGTCGTGTTCGTGTAGTTCCTGCCTTGATTTGTCTTCGTACTGGTTTTCTGTCGGATCCTGTCTTCACACACGGATTATACTCACCACCATTGGAGTTATCAACACTATCATTGTCATCAGCGCACTCAACTTCTCAACTCACCTGTCTGTGCTGCCATCGTGGTTCCTGCGTCACTCTCCGGCCTTCCATCATCTCATCCTATCAATAAACTTCCTTTTTACTTGCATTTGTCTCCTGTCCTCCATAGCCGCCGTTACAATATGAAAATATAAATAGAATAAAATAATAAAAATAAAAATAAACTGTGTGTATTTTTTACTATTGATAATAGAATAGGTATAGAATAGAGCGAGATGCAGGGATGTAGATGGTAACCAATAAATATAAGATTATTGCACATTTTTATTGCATAATGGGGGGTAACATTTAACTGTACATAAGGTAGATTTCCTGGGGAAAGAAACTGTTATTGTGCCTGGCTGTCTTAGTGTTTGTGGCTCTGAAGATGGCAAAAGTAAAAAAAAAAAGTGGGTGGCTTGGATGTGCACTTTTTCTCACTCTGGGTGGGCAAGGGAGCAACAATAATCCAATGTTTGTATTTAAACCAAACCGGACAGTTATTAATGTGCTTAGAAAAAACTCAGCAGCTCCTGTGGCAGGGTAAATTTCCTCAGATGGCAAAGGAAGTACAAC
>NC_068400.1:8555582-8590026 GCF_023724105.1 Carassius gibelio
CTTGCTTCCAGTTTTTGTCCCATTTATTTTCTCTGTAGGCTTTTCAAAGGATGTTTAATAAAGATTTTTATAACAAACTCTTCATTGAGTTACAAAGTTATATCAAACTCTTCGATGAATCACATAATTTAAAATGTTATACACTTCCTTTCAAAAAATGTGTGATCGGTAAGATTGTTAAAGTTTTTTTAAAGAATTATTTTATGCCCATTAAGACTTTATTTATTTGATCAAGAAAAAAGTAATATTGTGAAATTGTATTACAATTTAAAGTAATGGTTTTCTATTGTAATTTACTTTCAAATGTAATTCATTTCTGTGATGCTAAGTAAAATTTTCAGCATCATTGCTCCAGTGTAATTTTGGAACCTGTGAATAGTTTTTTTTTTTTTTTAAATGAATAAAAAAAGTATAAAAAAAAAAAAAAACAGTTGTGTGTATATATATATAAGCATATCATAAGCATGAGGAATTGAGGGTCTATTTATATAGGGTGTCTAATCAGTGTGAATTGCTTGCATGTGCAGTCAGAAGTCAGGTGGTTTAGAGCAATGCATGAAAGCATGGATCCATCCTGCCTTGTCTCAACTGTTCAGACTACTGGTGGTGGTGAAATGGTGTGGGGGATATTTTCTTGGCACACTTTGAGCCCCTTAGTACCAATAGAGCATTGTTTAAATGCCACAGTCTACCTAAGTATTGTTTCTGACCATGTCCATCCCTTTATGACTACAGTGTATCCATCTTCTGATGGCTACATCCAGCAGGATAATGCACCATGTCACAAAGCTCAAATCAATAAAGTGGCCAATGAGTGTGTGTGTTGTATATATATATATATATATATATATATATATATATATATATATATATATATATATATATATACATACATACATACATACATACATACACACACACATACATTTAAATTAAATTAAATGTATGCATTTAGCAGATGCTTTTATCCAAAGTGCAGTCCATTCAGGCTATCAATTTTTACCTATCATGTGTTCCCAGGGAATCGAACCCCCAACCTTGCACTTGATAGGGCAATGCTCTACCAATTGAGCTACAAGAGCACTATTTAGAAAATAGACTGAATCTGTAGTAGTATCATATTTACAACTGGCTACATTATAAATATTTAATTAACTATTATAATACTAGTATTACATTACTACTATTATTTGTATTCTTTGGAGTTGGCTCACTGTTAAAAGCAACTCTGTGAAAGAACGGACAGGAAGAGGCATCAGTGGCCAGAGGGACTAGAGCGGTTTGGACAGTCGGATAATTAACTCCTTGTCCAGTGGCTTCTCAGCACATCAGAGAGCTCTTCTCTCTCTTTATGAGTCGCTCTCTTTCTCTCTCTCGCTCTCTGATTGATCAGTTGCTCTGTGAATGTGGCAAGCTAAGCAATGGGAAATAAATCTGTTCGGCACTGAAATGTGAACCTAATCACTTTTTTTTCTTCCTCTGTCTCCTTTATTCAAGCCCATGTGTTGCAGTTTTATTTCTTTTCATCGACATCCAGCTGTTTGCTTGACACTGATATCATATGTAATTTGCATCTCCTGAATGCATGCAGAATACCTCCACCTATCCCCAACAACCCATCAAAACACGCACACGCTCCCTTCCTGTCCACAAGCTGCCCTGTGCCCTCCCTCCCGACCCGTGGCGCACATGTACATACAAACGAATCTGTCCCCTGTCAATACGAATCTGATTTTCCAGAGAGCAGAGGGCTTCCAGGAGGTATTAGCCACCCTCCAGTGAGCTCAACAGAGTCTTAATTAAAGGGCCAGTTGTCTAAAATGACCATGCTGTGCCTACAAATTAAAATGCCACTCTCTCTACCGCCTCTCTGTTTCTGATGGATGTCAGCAGTGCGAGCCAGAGGAGAGATGTGACCAGGTTCACTCTCCTACACAGTCACAACCATGTTTCTTACTCCATAGGGTTTCGAAAAATAGTCATTTTTACGAAACGGGTTGATATTCAGTATTGTAAAACTGAGATTTAAAAAATAAGAGATTTCTAAAAATGAATTCTAACACACATATACATCTACTTTTTTATATTATATTATATTATATTATATTATATTATATTATATTATATTATATTATATTATATTATATTATATTATATTATATTTGGTAGAAAATCTTTGTGCTTGTGTTGTTTTATGCTAGATATATTTAAATAGCATATACTGTAGCAAATTTCATGGTAAATCAAAGCATATTTTGAAATCCTTATAAATCCTTAAATTAAAACAAATTTTAAAATCCGTGTTCTGCAATGCACAACATGGTGTATTGCACAAAGATGCAAATGTCCATTTTTTTGTGTGTAAGAGAAAGTGTCCAATAACATTGGGTTACCAATATAAAGTGCAAATAAATACATAAATAAATCATCTTTTTTTATATAAAGCACTTTTAATGATGATGAAATTTGCTATATAGACATAACATGGAATTCAATTTTAAAATCTGTTGCATAACAAGGATTTTAAAATAAGTACAAATATTATTTAATATACTGTTGTGTGTGTTTGTGTGTGTATGTGTGTTTAGGTAAATTAGCTTTTATAGCACATTTCATGGTCATTAAAAGCACTAGTAATAATAATAATAATAATAATAATAATAATAATAATAATAATAAATTCAAGATTGATATTATTGGACACTTTCATGAACAGAATAATTGGAAATTTGCATTATGGTGCAATACACCTGTCAGTGAAAGTTTATCTTGGACTTATCACTGAGCCAGTTGGAGTGCATTATGGTTTTAGATATTAAGTATACATGTTATTCTGAAAGCATCAGACTTTCACTTATGGCTTTGTATGAGCAAGTGACATTTACATTACATTTACATTACATTTAGTCACTTAGCAGACGCTTTTATCCAAAGCGACTTACAAATGAGGACAATGGAAGCGATCAAAATCAACAAAAGAGCAATTATATACAAGTGCTATAACAAGTCTCAGTAAGCTTAAGGTAGTAAATGTAGCAAGGACTTTTAAATAATATGATAAATAAAAAAGAAAATAGATAGAATAGAAAAAGAATAGAGCAAGCTAGTGTTAGAGGTCTTTTTTCGAATAAACCAGAAGATTGCAAAAATATATATCTGAATAATTAAATCTTTTCATTGCATTTTGATGCATACATAAATTAATTCAGTAAATGTTTTTCTAATGTGGTTTATGCACATCTTCCTGCCACATTAAAAATGTGTACATTTTTGGGAAATTTTATTTGCATCCCCAAATTTGCATAAAATACACTACTATTGGATTCGATGGGATTTTATTTATTTATTTATTTATTTTATGCATCATTAAAGTGAATATAAGAGGAAGGTAAGACTTAAACATAAAAAAAAAAAAAGTTTTCGATGTTAATTGTAATAAGTAATGTTACCTGAGCTAAATCAGCATATTTCAATAGTTCCTGAAGGATCATGTGACACTGGAGACTGGAATGCTGAAAATTCAGCTTTGCATCATAGATAAATAGCATTATATGTATATGTATATGTATATGTATATGTATATGTATATGAATGTAAATTCACTCATCTCAGATGGAGTGTACTTCAATAACAAGTACTGGATCACTATGACTGAAAAAAAACGTTTATATGTCTTAGTTCATGGCCACATTACTGTCAGCATTTAAACAAATTTTTTTTTTCATTAGCAGTGTGTAATCTTGAATGCCGCAAATGTTTATATTGTAAATTGTGTGCCCACTTAAATCTCTTTTTGAAACTGATACACAGTATAAAATATATCTGGTGTCTTTGACCTTGAGTTGTATAGTCCTGTCCTCTGTAAGGTCCTGTATACATGACCACTGCTTTCTGCCACAGAGAGATATGGAGAGATATGATGAGTCTTTCCACAGGTGCCCTTTACTTTGTTTTGCTAGGTTGTCATAAATTGTACTGTCACTGAAAGTGCCAACTGGCTAGTAAACAGAGGTTATTTAAAAATCAGGAGGGGAATCGATACTGCTGTCTTTTTTTTGTCCTTCTCCACTCCTCCTCCTTCTCTCTCTCGCTCTTTGATGTGCCTGCATTTACATAGACACTTTCACACATACGCACACATGCTCACAAACACAAGGTCGCTGGCTAGAGGCTGCATAGCACAAGGACACACTGTATGAGCTGAATGGTGATGCTTTGTCATGCAGGTTCTCTGGACAGTGAGGCTCTTCTGATTGGCTCTGTTTCAATACCTAGTGTGCTGTGCTGATGCTTTCTGAAGGTCCGACCACATTGGTGAAATTTTGCGAGCAAAAAGGTGCATTGTAAAACATAAGTCACTTTCAAATCAAGCACAAGGTAAATGTGATTACTTAAAAATGTAACAGACAGTACGAGCAGTGCATCAAAACTAAACATTCCGATTGTGTTATATTATATCAATGCTGTAGCAATGCTGTAGCAAAATGTTGAAAATTCAACGAACAATGGTAAATATGATCACACATAAACACTCAACGGAGAGCATTATATCTAAATATTTCTGTATAATTTAATAAGCCAAAAAAGTCCATTGTCCATTATCAATAGTGTAGCGATGTACATTGAACAGCTTTCTGCTGATCAATCCAACTGGAACCCAATGTCAAAAAAAGAAAGAAAAAGAAAAAGTAAAAAAATGACTTGATTTTTTGTTTCAGTGATTTTAATGAATGTGAATTCTAAATAAGTGTGACTGCACATAAACACTCGACACAGTGCATCAAAATTGAATCACTCCAGGCATACTGTAATAAAAATTTCACTGAAATTTCAAGAGCAAAAAACAAGTCCATTATCTAGTTTTACATTAGTTGCTTTCAAACCAAGGATATTTATGTCATGCGGCAAATCTGCGCCAAATCTGCATGTCAAACTTGAACCCATTTTGAAAACTTTTGTTCTCACACAAAATAACATATTGCATGGATTGAAATTATTGGATTGTAATTAAAAAAAAAAAAAAAAAAAACGTAGTAAAAAGTAAAAAGCTAGTTTTTTTTTTTCTTTTTTCTTTTTTTTTTTTTCACCGAACATAAAACAAAATCTAAGGAACATTTTTCCACTGAAAATGATGAAATGATGAAAACAACAAAACCCATCATAAACTAGGCATTTGTTGCATCCAGTGGGGACATAATTACTGATTTTAATGACTTATACTGTCTTTTTACGCATTGAGTTGCGTATCGCGCTGTGCAAACATAAAAAATGTAAGCTACTCTCACAGGAAACAGTCCTCTTTTTTTTTTGAGAGAGAGAGAGAAAGAGAGAGAGAGATAGAGAGAAGAGAGTGTTTTAAAAATACTAGTGCTATGCATTAAATTATTTTACCATTCTAAAATAACACATGCAAATGTTTTTTTTTCTTTGTTGACACAGTAGCAGTAGAAAGTGTCACTTTCAGTCAAAGTTAAGTCAAAAACGCATCAGTTACAGTGAAAAGCAGCATCCTAGACTGCAATGAACTAAAACACTGTTCAATCTGCAACACACTAACACACTTTACAATAATAGAATGTGTTAGTACATTGCAGCGCTAAACAGGTGATATAGTACTGAGAACAAAAATACACAAAACAGTGGGTTTAACAGGATACTTTTCAGTATTGAATACATATTCGATTTATGGTATATTGGAGCTCACAGTGCATTCTGGGTTTACTGTATTCTTGAAGAATACAGTGATATGTTGAATATAATTTGGTTAAAAAAGTTGTTTTGGAAGGCCGCATAATAATGAGGCCTGTTGTTTGGAACATCCGTTTTGTTGGGAATGTACCAGTTCTGCCTAAAAATACTAACTTGCTATAACTCTTGCTATAACAGAGTCAGTGTGTTATAGCAAACACAGGTGTGCAGAGCTCTATAAATGATGATAAGTGGGAGGCTTTTACAGGCGAAATAATATTACAGTTACAATAATATAAAATAAACAAACCCACACACAAATAACAAGCATTTTACAATGTTTTCTCTTTGGCAAATGAAGGAAATGTCTAGATATGTTTGAATACTTTTAATTGAATTTGTGCTTTGTTGTTTGATGGTATAAAATAAATTGAATATGAAATTGAATAACTATACACAATCAAGTAAGAACAAATCAACTGCAGTGTAACTGAACAGCATTTCTAAGACAATTGAATTAAATAGCATTTGGGTTTCCTTCAAAGGGCTCAGTGTTTGTGTCTCACAAGTAATATTAAGCGACTGATCTAATATTTTTATGATCAAATAATGTTGTGTTTTTCTTTACCTCACAAGAGGATAAACAATAGGTTAATCCCGGTCATGCTTCTGAATCATAACTGCACATGGCTCTTCCTAGAAACTATCATTCCATGTCCTTGGGAAATTTGCAATGCCTCTGACCACACTGAAAGTAAACAGCAGGAGGGTATAGACCATTAGATTTGTGCTTAAGTCAGTGAAAGGTCAAACTCATGTTTTTTTTTCAGGTCTTAATACTTGGTTTATTGGTTGAAAAAATTGCACTGCATTACCCTCTTATGGGTAGAGGGAATAATTCTTAATGCTTAGTGTCTTAGGACCTCACGGAGCAAGACCTTTGAGACTGAGATGCAACAAAAACTGTTGATAAAAAACTAAAATGCTCAGAACAAGGTTATGTGTTCCTTGTACTTGCTTCTAAACGCCTACGAGGAAAAGTGTATCTAGAAAGCACTGGAGGAGAGGATAGAGATGTTTGCACAACAGAAGATGACTTATACCAAACACCATTACAACAGCATGTATCGACTGCTTTACAAATTCATGGAAGATGAAACCAAATTTACTCTGAGAATTTTAGATATATTGCATATATCTTTCCAAATATCTTATTCCCATTCGCCCTCAAACACACACACACACACACCATGCTGTTGTAACTTATTGAATTACAGGGGAGGTGGGTAACAATTTCCTGTTTCAACTGGGTAACAGTGCAACCAAAGGGCCTATGGGCTGCTGTGGAGATTGAGGTTGTGACCTCCTCATAATGTTTTGTTGACAGATATGATAGCATTTTAAAATGGCTGGGAAGGCAGTGGAGTTATATATATCGGAAACCTGACAAAACCTGGTAAACAGAGGCGAATGTGGCAGAGAACCCGTGATTGACTGACTGAATGAGTCCTGAAGGACAGAGAGCTTTGTGAACGGCAAAAACCACTTAATAATGTTTCTCGACAAAAAGTGTTTTAAAGGTGAAGTTGTAAATAATGCATGTATCCTTCATCATCAAGTAATACTGAGTGGACACTTTTCCATGCAAGAGTTTTAATTTGTCAAAAAAAAAAAAAAAAAGACTTGGTAAATGGTATAGTGCATCTTTTTTGAGATGAATCTTAAATAGTTCATGGTAAACATTTCATTTCTTAAGATTCAACAAAAAAGGTCCTTGTATTTGCCTCGGACTGCATGTCTGTTAATAATAAAGGAAACATTTCCAGTGTCTGAATGGCATAAAATGTTGAAATGGCCTGTTTTGCACTAGTGCATGAATGTGTATCACAAAAAGAGCTGTGTACTCAGACAGGAGAAGGTTCCTCTTGCTGATGGTTGATCTTCTCTTTCTTCATGAATAGGATGGCAACACTGCAAACATGAGGTTTCTATTTCTGACAGACCGTCTGATCATAGTAACTGCCATTTTTAAGTTCTGCTTCACTTCACACAAATCCAGCTAACTGAGGTCAGTTTTTGGGACATCTCACATGTGGAAACAATTAAACCCTTTCCTTGTTGATTAGCGAAAAGTTCAGTAACAGTGTCAGCTCACTTGAGTGTGGAGTATATGAGGACGAATCTGGTGACAGAAGTGCAAGAATAAAAGTTTATGGACCATGAAATATTGAAAGTGGACCTTCAGGATGAAGGCTGACTTTGATATTGGCTGATTTCATAAATGTTTTCATAAATGTCTGACAGTGTTGATTAATAGTATGAGCTGTGAAGCTTTAAAAAGAAGGTATGTAGCATTTATTGCAATCAATGGAATGATAAAATCTGAATAAATGTGTTGTAATAAAGCTGTATTCTCCTTCTAACCAAACAATAGCAAAAAGTAATACTTTTTTAATATACTGTATCTGTATATTTTTATGCCATCTTATGAGAACTGTTGGGAGAGCATTTGATGTGGCTAAACAATTGAAATTTTACACTTTATAGCTCCATATTATTTCTGTGAAGACAACAATTATTGCTTTGATGCTTAGTAAGAATATTGTATACATCTGAGTCATATGAAGCTGACCTTATCAGTTACACCAAAAATCGCTCATTATTTCTCTAATTGTTGAAAATGAAAGCTGAAACATAATGAATTGTATAAGTTTCCTTTGTTACAGTCCATTCCCAATAAATGTGATAGTTTATTTTAAACTTATTTTTTCCAAACATACAACTGTAAAAAAAATGTTTTTATAAAAAATACAAGATAAAATAAAGTAAGGCACTGACATGCTTTGCTTGCCTAAGAGTATAGACTATAAATATAGACTATTAAGTGGCACTTTAGAGGCACAATTCATTACATGTCTGATGGTTTTGCAACTGCACAAGCAGTTCGTGTGCAACCAGGCAAGTGTTTCTTTCATGCTATGGACTGTGACTGAAATTTGTAGCATTAAAAATGCATCTGAGGAATGACAACACAATCTTCTAAGAGGCCACTGCGCAGTCTGTCAATACAGTCCCCTGGCACGGTAAAAATAGAACGGGAAATGGGAACAGGGAGTGCGAGAGAGCTTATGAAACTTGTGTTTTTACAAAAAATATTGGAGAAAAAAGTCAGGTAACATTAGGTTTGCACATTAGATGCTCTTTTACATTATTCATTAGCAGGGTAAAACATCTCCTGTATATTTCGAGTTGAGACGTGGTCCATGTTGGAACCCATTTGTAGCCTCTGAAAAGTACAGATGTGACATTAGAAACAGCTCCATGACCTGACTGGAGCGGTTATCCAGCCGAGCAAGACAGGAAATGGAGGAGCTAGATGCTTATCTGTCACCCGTTGCAAAAGCACATTTCAGTTCGATAAAGTTAACTTGATGGGATTTTAAAAGTTGCAAGTGGAAGACAGAGTAGGAGTCAGGGTTTTTTGGAAAAGATAATGGAAGAAGGAAAAAGAAAAACGAGAAGTTGGACGTATGGAAAAGAGCAATTTAGTGTCACAATTTTTTTGGGGGAAAATGGTTCTTTATCACTTTTTGAACATCGCTTGTCTCTATTCTAATAAACCTAATTATTATTTTTTTTTTTTGTGGTGGTTTTCAGCTGGTGAGTAATTATCTGTCTCATTCAGCTGGAAATAATTCTAAATGCTAACTAAACTATGTAATTGTGCAAACCAAACATCCCATTAATGCAAACACAGAATCATGCTTATAGCATAAAAATTTTATGTAAGTATATACAGTTTTTTTTTTTTTTTTTTTTTTTTTTTTTTTACAAAGTTCTCTTTACAAGTTATGTACAAGAAAAGTAAAAATAATTAAAATAAAAATAATTTTAAATTATTATTTAAAAATAATTAATAAAAAAAAGAAAGAAAAAAAGAAGAAAACTATTATTTTTATTTATTATTTTAAGGCAAATTAAGGGCAATGGAATCTGCTCACCCCTAGAAACCTTAATAAATGGGAACACGATCTAGACCCAACCCTAAGTTTCAAAAGGTTGGATATGGTAAACACGTCAGATATGGTAAACACGGCTTGTGTGAATCCTAATTTTGTCAAAGTTATTGACTGCTGAAACTGTTTCAATTGAGACATTTAGAAAACCCAACTTGTTCTGTCTGTGCCAAGTTAATGATTTTAAATGTTGTTGAGCCAACGCAGTTTGTGTTTAATTTAAATCATTTGTAAGTCCTTTTTCCCCATATAAATAGTTCTTATAAAGTGTTGGGTTACCATTTGATTCCTAATGTAAAGAATAAATAATGGAGTTTGGAAACCAGACTGAACCAAACCAAAACTAGTACCTGAAAACAAATTCAGTGATCGGTAGACCTAAATCAGGTTAGATGGCATATTAAATTTAACATTGATGTAAACAGGTTTGTGAAGACTAGAAGTCTTTACAGTGGTACACACCGTATAAAGGTACTAACTAGATCATGTGATTTTCACAATTCACTTTCAAATCTGTTTTATGGAGTTTCTGTCTACTGTTCATTTATTTATTTATTTGTTTATGTATTTATTATTATTATTATTATTATTATTATTATCATTGTTTCCATTTTATCTGCTGAACTATTGATAAGTTGTTAAACAATAGTAGGAATCATTGAACACACTGTACTTCTCCCTTACAGCCTCGTTTTCATTCCTGTCAAAAATTTAACTGGCACTTCCCTGACTAAGGTCTCTAATTTATTTGATCTCCAAACCCTGTTGGAAAGATCGTCTTAGTCTAGCATAAGTTTCCATACTGGTTTTTGCAGCAGAGAAACACCAGCTCAAAAAACTTTAGACATGGAAAAATGGTTCTTTATAAGAAGCGTTTGTTGTTGTTGTTGTTGTTGAATTTGGCATACAGAACCTTAGTTTTGAAGCATTTGAAACAAAAGTCAAACTGCAAAAAGATAAACACCATTTATCCCACTGCTATTGTTAGTGAGGACTCCTGAAGATGAACTTCTCTCCCGCTGAAAACAGCAGCGTTTAATGAAGGGGGAAACAGTCGTGTTGCAGTGGTCTCTCCCTTGACTCTGGCTTGGCACGCCTCTGAAACTGACACATAGAGCGGATCATCATTCTTGAGTGTGTTTAGGTTAAGGTCTAGACTGGCCCCGTCTCTGTGATTTATGGGAGGTTGAACATTTACACCTTGGCTTTCCCTTACTGTCTGCCCGGGCCATTCATCATGGCCGCCGTGTAATGAATGGACTTGTTCAGTCTTGTGGACTTAACAAGACACTGGAGTCCAGAGAGTTCAGTAAAATAAGATTACAACTGTGGTCAAGGAAGAGAAAAGCAGAGTGACTCCCTCTGGATTTAAGCCCGGCGTGGTTGAAGGGAAGGTGGCTTGCACAAGTGACCACAGGAGCATTTGTTGTCCTCAAAATATCTGATTCTGCTTTAGTCATAATGCGAAACTGAGAAAAAAAAAAGAGTATTACTATTAATCACTGTGGATGATGTTGTATACACATGTAAAGAACTCTGGCTAACCTCACCAGAATTCTTTGTCTGAGACCTGATCAATACTTCTGAATTATGTGGGAGAAGACCCAGCTCTTGTTGATCTATTCTCTGTTGTGCTCCTCAGTCCTGACAGAATCCAGCATGTTCATGTGAAAGAAATTCTAAATTCAAAGTTTTTCTATCTATCTATCTATCTATCTATCTATCTATCTATCTATCTATCTATCTATCTATCTATCTATCTATCTATCTATCTATCTATCTATCTATCATAAAAACATCCATTATTGCATAAGAATAATGTATTTAAATATGCAAATATGTAAATAAACAATTAATACAAATTATATTTCCATATTTCAATTTTTACAGTATGTGTTAATTACTCATATACTCATACTGTTTTCTTTTGATAGACAGATAGATAGATAGATAGATAGATAGATAGATAGATAGATAGATAGATAGATACTATTATATTTTTGTCAAATATTTTTGATATGCATTTGTAAGATGTTATTTCTATTACATCAACATTTTTTATTGATGTAAGCATGTATCCATTATTAAATATTTTGGATTAAATAAACCCTGCAAATGTATATGTTCTCACACAAATTTTACAAACTGCATAGTTTTCCTGTTCTCTAATACAAGCCCAAGATCATAATTGAAACATTTATAAACCACACTCTTGTCTGACATTGTCGTAAATGTTCCTGGACAGCATCACTGCACTGCACAAGAACATGTCCCTGTTCCATTTCACATCAGTGTGTTACCTGACAAAGCGTTTCTCTATGCATCTAAAACACTGGCGCTTACTGTGTGACACACACACACACACCCACACGCACACAAAAACACACACTCAAAGAGCTTTTCAGCGCACTTCTCCATTGAGGTGACTCGTGAACCTTTACAGAAATGAAGCCATCTCCAGTGACATCTTACATATCACTGTTATTAAAAGGCTCATGAAAGCTCTTTTTGAGCGGTGGCTCTTTCTCTGTCCCTCTCCCACTCTCTCCCTTTCAAGTTCTCTAATAGCTTTTTTCAAGGCATAGACCATGCAAAATTCATCAGAATCCAGAGAGGATCGGATGAGAGGCTGGTGACAGGCGAGCGTTGCTGGGCACAGCAGCTGTACAGTGGCTTTCAGCTGAGAGAAAGCAAGAGGTAAACCGTCAGCTTTCAAAATGACAGCTTCTGATGGAAACGTGTCGTGTCATTACAAAATGTCGAGCATTTTGAATGGCACCACTGTACATCTAATATATAGAGAGATGTATAGTAACAAAGTAGAACTACTTCACTACTGTTCTTAAGTACTAAAAGGCGGTATCTGTACTTTACTAGAGTATTATTTTTTTCTCCTACTTCCACTTTTACTTCAGTACATATTTTCGCTGAGTTTAATACTTTTACTCTGATATTTTGTTTTATGTGCTGCATCGTTACTCGTTACAATTGAAAAAATGTTACGAATCATTCCATTACAAACCCACATTACCACTGCCAGAACTGTAGATGGCAGGTTTGATGAAGCTGGCACATCATTGAGCGAAGACTGCTCGTGCTGACTGAACTGCTGTGAAGAGAGAGATGAACACCGAAACCGAGCCAGATAATGACTCGTTCATGAGTCAAGAACCGGTTGAATCGGTTTCCGGATCACCAGTAGTTCTTTCTGACAGTTTGATTCAATAAACCAGTTGAAGAAAACAGTTCACCGGTTCTTTTGCGATCGACGTAATGGCGTCATTGGCGTTGACTGCAAGCCTTCGGTTTACCCGCCCTCATAACATTAGCACAGAATCAGTTCAGAATCAATCACCAAAAGAACCAGTTCGGTTCAGACGCTCTGTGTGTCGGTCTGCTTCACGCTGAATCACACATGCGCAGTATCATCAGCTCCTCGGTTCACGAATCGGACGCGTCTGACAGAAACGGTTCCTGAACGAGTCAGTCTGTTGTTCGTTATCTGGCTCGGCTCGGTGTTCATCTTCAATTCTCTCTTCACATCAGTTCAGTCAGTGAACTGTTTGAGTAAATGAATTACTCCGGGATATTGGTTTGTTTTATCTCAGAGGGAGTGTCAGACACATTAAACAAGTAAACAGCTTAAGTCATTTGTGGATTAATGCGTACTGGAGACGCGAACCGTTTAAAACGATTCAGTTCGATTTGGTGAACTGTTTCAAAAAGTTACGTGATTCGTTCGCGTACCGGATATCACAAATGTCTTACAACAGAAACGGAAGAGAAGACAATACTGAATAAAGTCGTAGTTTTTGCTATTTTTGGACCAAAATGTATTTTCGATGCTTCAAAAAATTCTAATTGACCCTCTGATGTCAAACTTTTGTTACGGTTTCATTCTCATTTGGCTTCCGGTGTAAAAATACAGATGACCTATCAAGGTCAAGAATAGATTTTAAAAATAAAACAATTTTTTAAAAGTTGCAGTGCATAATTTCTGTTTCAGTTGTGACAACAAACAGAACTGCAAAAGTAATGGTTGTTGCCTCTGGCTAAACATACTCGGTTACAAACGTAACCTTGGTTTCCAGAGATACAGGAATGAGTACTGAGTTTGCTAAGATTCTATGAGAAGAAAGTCCTTTTTTCTCCTGAACTGAAGCCTTTTTCACTAACGCAGTGTAACTGCTAGGCCATTGGTTAATGCAGTACACTTTAAACATGAACCAATGGCTAGGCAGCGGTGCTACACAAACCTATGGCCATGAAGCTGGCCAAAGCCCACCAGAATGGCTGGGACCATCTGGCTATGTGTGACGGTTGGGTTTAGGAGAAACACAAGGAGAGGGTAGATCCAATTGCAGGTAGTCTTTAATTAAAAAAAAGGGTAAATACAAAATAAACAGTCCAGGATGACAAACCAAACAAAACAGGGAACCGGATAGGAAACTCGGAGGAACGAGAAGGTAAGGGGAAGCCTCGGGAGACGAGAACATTGTACACAAAGGGTAAGGACTGCATACAGACAACAGAGAAGGACAGCAATATATAGGGAGACTAATGACAAAGGATTGTCAGCACCTGTGCGATTTAATTGGAGTGCAATTACTGTGAAGACACGACCAGACTAGAGGAATTAAAGTGCCTATGGTGAAGTGCCTAAGGAGAAGTGAGCTCACTAGGGAACACCTAGGAAAACAGAGACTGACAGCGTGACACTATGTAAGTGGCCACTTCGCCATAGGATTCAGGTTACTTTGACTGAAGTGATGACTGAGTCATGCAGCTGCATAGCACGAACGGGTTAAGCTCACAGAGATCACGCCAGTTCTGAGTGATCATTCCAGAAGACTTGCACAGCCGAGAGCATACAAGTAAGTCCTCTGATGGGTTTGAGCATGTTACAGCCAAACTCCTGCTCAGAGAGGTACTGCGTAAGCCATTCTTTTAGCCATTCTGGCTGCAGAATCCCCCTGATCTTCTTGCAAGATATCCTCAAGTACTCAGCCCAAGGCCAACATCCCCTGAAATGGGTACAGGAACTAATGCTATGTTTACACAACAACGATGTAGTTAAAAAAAATAAAATTTTTCCCTTGCGTTTTTAAAAGGTTTCACAAATACATGACAACATTTTCAAAATGATTCACATATACACATATTCACGAAAACGGCCAAAAATCTGTATCACGTATAACAGTCCAGTAGTTGGCGCTATCACCTTGTTAGTACCTGTACAGTACCTGTAGAGAAGTGATGATTATATGTTGAATGTGACACGTCTCAGCTGTTGGTAGTAATATTGGTGAAGTAAATCCATACTTTGCTGAAGAAGCGTTAGCAAACTCTTGAGCAGCAACAACTGTACCATGCACTTCGCCATTGTTGTGTGTGTATGTTCGCGTTTGACTTTAAAATGTATACGTACTTTGCATGTCTAAATACACATGCGCATGACGTCACCATTTTTAAAGATTCTTGTTTTTTTTCGGTGTTCAAGGAAACAATAATGGTGGCATTTTCAAAAACTTCCACTTTAAAACCCGTTTTCAAAAATATGCGTTTTCAGTCCCCAAAATGATGTTTTCATGTAAACGCACAGGCAAAACGTATACAATTTTTCCAGTTTTTGCCTGAAAACATTGTCATGCGCCTAACAACTGGAATTTGTATTGATTGAATTAACACCTTTTGGGACAAATGGTAATTTGTACATGAAAAACAGTGGAAAATAGCTCTCCCTTTACAGTGAGCAAACTATATCTAAACTCTTAGGATCTTTATTACCTTTACTAACTGTATTCACTTCATGTAAGAATGAGACCATTGTACCAGACGCACAGAGACAATTCAAATGATACCAAACATGTGAAACAAACTATAAATATCACCTGCATTCATGTAGAACATTATATTATGCTATTGAACATTCTGAATGAGCTGAATGAAGGGAAGGCAGGGGATGAGAAGAAACGAATGCATACAGTAGGTGAGAGAGACTTTTTTTTTTTCTTTCAGTGAAATGCAGAAACAGATGTATTTAAATATACAATTTGTGTATATTGTCTGTCTCAGAAGATCAAAGTTTCAGTGGTTCTGTAATTCTTATACAGGTATTAGACCTCCTTTGTTCAGAAAACAGTCTCAAATTAAAGCCATTGCTATGCTGGATCACTCAAACAGAGAGATGTTGAAATGCCACAGTCCAGTGTTTATATTTTCTGGTCATTTAACCTCCTAATGGTTTGCCTATACTGATGTTGGTCTTTGAGTCACTCTTTGAATTGTCCTTCAGTGTCTCTGTTTCTCTGGGCATATGGACAGGAGGAGGTTCATTACAGAGGCAGACTTTATGTAACCTCTCAGCCTGTAAACCCCTGCTGAGAGGCCAGTTGGATCTCCTTCATCTTTGGCTTCCTCCCTTCACCATTACATCCCTAGTGGAGGACGTTCAGAATCCCACCGATTGCCTTCATTTGCTACTTTCTAACCTCCATTCTAGGAATGAGGGTGTACTTTACTTATTTAAGTGTTTATCTGAGAACTCATCTTATTTATAATACATGGGCAGCGCACTCCTGTAGACCAGATGACTGCAAAGTCCTTGTTTTATCCCTCTTTTCTTATTTTAGCCTGCTTGCCCCCATGTCAGAGCCCATGAGGACCAGTGTGGTTTGGTTGGACTATCGATTTGGCTGGTCTACAGCTCTACCCCAGCTATGTGACCTCTTTCTACAGTAGAGAGCACGGGACTCATGCCAGACTTAAACAGATATTCTGCAAACTCATATGCTTGTCATTTTAGTAGATATTTGACTTCATTAGTGTGTGCTGAGTAATAATGTCACATTGATTCATAATAAAATATGTCCTACAGAATCGCCTGGCAGTTGGCCTGATAAAAGAAACATTTAGAACAAATACATATTTGAAAGCAATACATATTTGTCCTGGACCAGTCCTTTACAAATTATTTTTCCAAGTAGTATATACAACAAAGATTACTGGTGTATGATTTAAGCAAAAATACTGTTTTAGTTTTTGTACTTAAACATTTAATGTTTAATGCAATGTGTTACTTGCAGTTTCTTTGTAATTATTTGTGAAATATTCTAGTAATTTCTGAGTAAAACTTCTTTCTACGACAAATCATTTAAAGTATATAGTTAATACTACTACTACTACTACTACTACTAACTTTATTATTATTATTAGTAGTAGTAGTAGTAGTAGTAGTAGTACTAGTAATTATAAAATGTATTTTAACAAAATTATATGCTATTGTTATATTATCCAGAATATTTGTACAATTCCGAAAAAATACCAGGGAAAATATAATCATATTATCCCTTTCAGATAATAGTAGATACTAGTATATAATTATTCATAATAGTTGATTCGGTGATTGACTGACTGACTGATTGATTGATTGATTGATTGAATTCAGTTTTTTTTTTCCTCAAGATTTTTGTGTATTTTGAAGTGGAGGTCAGATAGTTATGTATTTTGCTGACTAATTTTAAATCTTCAAAATCAAATATTTAAAAACAAAACAACATAAAACAACAAATTTAAATTAAAGCTGTATATCTTCTTTTAGTGCTTCATGAGGTTTGTCACAATTTATTTTAAGGTCCGATTCTCACTATTAACAAACCATAAACTATAACTTTTGCCACTATAAACTCCTAATTTGCTACATAGTTGGTAAGCTACCGTATTTTTCGGACTATAAGTCGCACCTAAGTTTAAGCCGCATCAGTCCAAAAATATGTCATGACGAGGAAAAAAAAAAACATATATAAGTCTCAATGGACTATAAGTCGCATTTATTTAGCACCAAGAACCAAAAGAAAACATTACCGTCTACAGCCGCGAGAGGGCGCTCTATGTTTTCAGAGACTACAGGTTCATTTCTCTTGGTTCCTGTCAAATTAATTTTGATAAATAAGTGGTAGGACCAGCCAAACTATGAAAAAAAAGTGTGACTTATAGTCCGGAAAATAAGGTGGTTGTTAAGTTTAGGTATTAGGTAGGATTATGGATGCTGAATATGTGATTTATTAGTACTAATAAACAGCTAATGTGTGAGTAAAAGGCAAATTAGTCTCTATACCTAAGTGTTAAGTTAGGTATAGGTATAGGTCGGGTGAGGTTATTTGCTATGTATATGAAAACAGCTTCACAAAATTTAATATGGAAAGTGATTATAACCTTTATTACCACTCTTGTTTATGACTGTTGCCATAACAAAATCTGATAGAAAAAGAGCAGCTCTCAGAATGCTGACGGACTTGTACTGACATATAAAGAGGACAAAAATCAGTTACTCTCAACTATTGCAAATAGTGAAAGAATACAATTTTCTTAACATCTGATTTTAGGGTAAAAAGCAAAAATGATTAAAATGTAACCTATCCAAAGTGCACACACACAGAGCAGTGAACTCACACATACACTGTTAACACACACCCGGAGCAGTGGGCAGCCATTTATGCTGCAGTGCCTGGGGTTCGGTGCTTTGCTCAAGGGCACCTAAGTCATGGTATTGACGGCCCGAGACTCAAACCCACAACCGGAGTCAAACTCTCTAACCACCAGGACATGACTTCCCCTAGTATTCCAGATTTGTCAAATATTATTATTCTTTGGCTATAGTTGTTTGGTAAACATGAGAACATAATAAAACCAAACTGGCATAGATCATATGATGAATGTATAATGAAGGTAGATTTTAAGCAATTATTTTTTCATAGATTTCAGATTTTGTTTGCTTTTCTATTATAAGATTTACATGTTTTAAATTTTGTAATTTCATGCAATTAATTCAGTGCAATTTATGTTGGCCGAAAAGAATGGTTTATGTAAGCTGTTGCATTTTTTCTGCATAATTGTTTTGCTTTAAACCTATATGAGACTATTAAATGGCTTGTTCCCATTGTGACATCATATCCTGCTGTTAGGGCAAGTTGTCACGAAAGGTCAATGTGTGTTTAATCGAATGTATCTTTACTACATGCTGAAAAAAAAAGAAAAAAAAAAAGAAATGTCTGTAAACATGCCATCATAGAAACCAAAGCCAATAAATAAATAAATAAATAGAAGTTTGTTTAAATTTGACCCTGAATGTTTTTCTGTGACATTGGGTTTGCGGTGACCCTTTCAGTCACACTAAAGCTGCTCCGCTCTTATTGTCTTCTTTTCATTAACTGACTCTTGGTGATCAGGATAAATAGGATCAGTTTAATTTTCATAAGCTCTTAATTTCTGTTAAATGCTAGCTGAATAATGTAGTTCAAATTAGATCCCGATAATTATCCTTGGATATTAGTCCATTAAGAATCAGATGAAAATGCATTACCGAAAAGGCAGATAAAAAGGCAAATGTTATACAACTGATAAGATTTGCAAAGCGATACAAATTGAGAAAGAGAGGGAGAGCATGATGAATAGAATTCTATCTATCTATCTATCTATCTATCTATCTATCTATCTATCTATCTATCTATCTATCTATCTATCTATCTATCTATCTATCTTTCAGAGTGAAGTCACATCGCACAGCAACCAGGGCTTTTAAAAACACGAATGAGGGAATGCGGGAATTTATGGCCTGAGGCAGAGCGCAGCTCATCGGAAGCAGGTGGTGTGCATCGATGAGCCGTTCTCCACCCTTAGACCAGCTGGAAAGGATGCGCTCCTAATGCCTTGATTATTGTATTATTCTCACCTTCATCCACAACTACTTGAGAGCGACCCGTCAGAAAGTAATCTCTCTCTGGGGAAGCGGTGGCCGTGGCTGCTGTTTGATTTTCTGTCATGACTGTGAGGCCTAATGAAAACTAATGTTGGGAGAAGGGAAATGACTTGTTAAAAGTAGCAGGGGCTAAAAATTGAAGAGGGTGGCTGGGATATTACAGAGACGCCTGTCTCTCCATTGGCCCCCAGCACTCCTCCTTTTCTGGCTCCTTGGCCATTTATATTTGAATGTTTTGACAACCTTGTAAATTGCAGTATTGATCTATGCCATGGCAAAGAATAGAAATACAAAGTCGTGAGGGACAACCGTGAGAGTGTGTGTGCGTATTGATGCTTGTAATGAATGATATTACATTAGATGACCTCAGAGATGTGGAAGAATCTCTCTGGTTTTAATTTGAGCCGCCTAATGCTGTCAAAAGAAAAGCTCCAAATTAATAAAAGCTAGTGTCATGAAGATTCAAGTGTTGTTCAGTAACTGGAATAATAGGGACTTGAGGAGGAGGAAAATGCCAAAACTACAAGAAAACATCTTTGTGAAAGAACAAGAGTTGAAAGAGAGGAGAGAATTCAGAAATGAGACCAGTGACCTGATGACACAGACAGCCTGAAATTACAGATAGTTTGTCATTTGTTTTGTTGATTTAAAGGTCCTTTGCTTTATTTTTTTATTTTCTTCTTTCTTTTTCTTTTTCTTTTGGTGTGCCTAAGCCTTTATCGCAAAAGAAACTTAGGTTGACCTTGATACAATCCTGAAGGAGTTTATTTAAAAATAATGACACCTTCTTCCTTTGGTCAGCAAAGGTACATTTACTTAGTGACAGCAAATACATTTACAATGTTACAAAATATGTATATGTCAGAATAAATAAATACATAAATTAAAGTAAATAATCCTAAAAAATAAATTAATAATAATAATAATAATAATAATAATAATAATAATAATAATAATAATAATATTTTTTTTTTTTTTCAAGGGGACATCAAATAAAATTTTCACTATTCATTCATTTATTTGTTGTTTTATACAAAATTTTGGGAATTTTAACCTGAATATGTTACAGACTTCATGAAGAACCTAAAGAATCATACTAACTAACTAACAAAAAATAATAATGATAATAAATAAACACTTTGCAGGATGTTAAAGAAAAACCCCAATTATTTAATTAAATTAGCAATAATGAAATATTATTTATGTTTTAGATTACTTTAAAGATTCTGCTAAGAAAAAAAGTCCATTATCATGTAGAAAGATGGTGCCAACTGTTGATTTGAATTTTTGCTAGGTACAAGGCTGGGTAAATTTCAGAGGTGTTAAATGATCATTGCTAGAGTTATAAAGTGTGATGCAGAAAGATTCAAGATTGTGATATTGGTAAACGTTCTGTGAGGATCGACAGTTGCAGTCAAGGTTGGTTTCTTTTCATTTGGTTCTGAAAGCATGAAACATTCAAACAGAAATAGTTCTACACATCTTTACACTTCCATTTCAGCAAATAACCATAGAAATCAAGTGCTAAGAAAGGCCAGGCCAATGCACAAGCTGCTGTTCTTGTCTCAGAACAATCAACAAGATTTGTAAAAAAAAAAAAAAAAAACAGACTGAGAAGTTTGAAGGTGTTAAAAGTATTGAATTATTATTATTATTATTATTATTATGCATTTCTGCTTTTTTGTGTTTAATTAATGTCTTGTTATCTATTTGAAGAGAGTAAATGAGAGCAAACACATAGATTGGTGTGTGGGTGTTTAACACATTCGACTAACATTTTTTAGTCACTGATGCGTGACATTTAAAAGCATCTAAATTGCTTTTTGTCCGAGTTGTTTTCCAACTGACGTAAATGGCATTTATGATTTATTTATACTTTATTATATTTTTTTCTCAAAATTTGGCAAACATATAAATAATAATGTGAACACACCAAAACAAACTCACTAAACTTTTTTTTTTGTTGTTGTTAATTTCTATATTTAAATTGTTTAATCATTTGTTTAATGTTAAGAAGTCATTATAAGATTTTCAAATATCTGTATTTGACACACACACACACACACACACACACACACACACACACACACACACATATATATATATATATATATATATATATATATATATATATATATATATATATATATATATATATATATATATATATATCATCAGATGCTTATTTTCCACAAGTTGGCATAATCCTTTATGGTCTTAATAAAAAGTCTATAATTTACTTTGGTTAAAAATCACCTTTTTTACTGTCAAAATCAGCTTTGTTTTCAACAAGCTGTTTTTTTAGTCCATGTTGCTTTAAATGCTAATGAGCACTTTTGACCCTGCCCATCTCCTCCAACTATGGAAGCATATATGTAGCTAAATTCAGTTTGAAATGTAATATGCAAAATGGCAGTTCAATATGTAAAATGGCACTGTATTTCTGTATTTAAATCTACATTTTCCCATACATATGTGCAACATTTAGTGCAAAATGAAAATTAAATTATATACTTTAAATTTGCCATTTTCTACATTGGTTTTAATATGTAAATTAACAATATATTTTAAAGCTTTATAAGTTGCAAAATTAAAATGAAAATCTAGTACCCAAATTGATTAGACATGTTTAACATGTCCAAGAAAAAAACTGTAGCAAAATTAATCATTTAATAGTGATGGCTGATTCGTGAACAAATCGATCAATTTAACCGGTTCTTCTTTGTGAACCGGTTGAACCAATTCACCAAATCGAACTGAATCGTTTGAAACGGTTCACGTCTCCAATAAGCATTAATCCACAAATGACTTAAGCTGTTAACTTTTTTAACGTGACTGACACTCCGTCTGAGTCAGAATAAACCAATATCCCGGAGTAATTCATGTACTCAAACAGTACACTGACTGAACTGCTGTGAGGACCGAACTGAAGATGAACACCGAACCGAGCCAGATAATGAACGAACACGCCCACTGCTGGAGCAGTTCTCGTTCTCGAGTCAAGAACCGGTTGCATCGGTTTCCGGATCACCAGTACACTCAACCGAGAATCGTTTCTGTCGGACGCGTCCGAATTGACAACCGATGAACTGATGATACTGCGCATGCGTGTAATTTTTTTAAAGTATTTTGTTAAACATCGGAAAGTGTGATAAAATAACTTTTTTTTTTTTTTTTTTTTTTTTAGATGTAATTTGTTTCCAATCTGTATATTGTATACAATGTATAGGCCAAATTGGTTTTCAGGGAAGTTGGACAATAATTAAGACACTAAAGACTCTTATGTTTAATAGGAATAAGGGATGATTTATGAGATATCTGTACTGTATTTATAGTTAATGACACGTTCACAAATTGAGTTTGTAGTAAACAGAACATGAACACGAGTAGAGCAGCTGATGAAACTGAACTGCAGCACGTGCCGGTAAGAGCGATTCTCATTCTCTAGTCAAGAACCGGTTGCATCGGTTTTCGGATCATCAGTACACTCAACCGAGAATCGTTTCTGTCGAACGCATCCGAATTGAGAACCGATGAACTGATGATACTGCGCATGATACTGAGCCAACTGACTCACAGCATGTCGGAACCGATGTGATTCTTTTGGTGATTGATTCTTATTCTGTACTAATGTTATGAGCGCTGGTATTTCGAGGGCTTGGATGGAGGGCAATCTGGCGAAACGTAAATTCATTTAATAACAAATACATCGCAATGGATTATGGTTAGTAAGTGGATCATGGTTTCTGCGCTGATGACACCTAATTTATTTACTTTATATCTTCAAGACTTAAATCCTCATATGCACATTATTGCTGTTACTGTATTTGGGTGTTGTTGCAAAATTCTAATGTAAACCTTTCATGATTATGAGGTTTTTAACTGACTAAAGTTATGATTACTGACTTTATATATTTGAATGTTTGATAGATGTGACACCATTACGTCATTGCCAATGACGTCATTATGTCGAGTGTAAAAGAACCGCTGAACCGTTTTTTTCAACCGGTTTATTGAATCGAACCCTCCGAAAGAACCGGTTCGCGGAAAAGAATCGAACTTCCCATCACTATCATTTAAATGCTGTTTTTCCTAAATATATTTAGACATAAGAGTAGGACACTTGGGATTGCAGCCATTTTTGCTGCGGCACACGGGGAGCAGTTGGGGGTTCAGTGCCTTGCTCAAGAATACCTCAGTCATGGTATTGCCCGCCCGAGACTCAAACCCACAACCTTAGGGTTAGGAGTCAAAGTCTCTAACCACTAGGCCACAACTTCTCCCATATTCAGATGCACATAAACAAACAGACAGTGGCAGTACTATTATACTTTTTTATCAAGGGCGAATAATGGCCTCAAAGGGGGTGCTCGGGAGCATCCTTCTGAATGCCAAAATGACAAATGGGACACCCCGTGGTCTCATGGACTTAACGGCACATGCACGTGGCGTCCATTGTAACTCCATAAGACTGCAAGTGCAAATGAAGTGTACCATTTGGAATAGGGCCAAATGGGATTAAAAAATAAAAATAAAAATAAAAAACTGTGTGGATTTTTATCATTATAGGATGTATGTGTCCACACACTTCCAAGACAATTTTTTATTCAAACAACTTGTAAGGTGAATTGTGTATCCAAAGAGCCCCCTTTGATAAGTAATCATTACTTTTCAAAGACCTAGATCTGCCCCCATTTTCAAATTGCTCTTGTTCCACTTCATTTTCAAGCAGCTTGTACAAAAGTTCACATACTGTGCAAGTAACCATTACCAAAGTTATAAAACTCAAGCAAGGCCACCCTGAAGTGCCAGGGACACTGGCAGATTTGTATCATTATTTCTGGGTTTTGCCTTTGTGTAACTTTGACAGTAAGTGAAAGGAGAAAGAGAATAAAATAGGATTAGGATATATTAAAGGCCTAGACAGTTGCTAAGGTGCTCTGAGTGGCGCTAAGCGAGATGTTAGCGTGTTTTGGTTGGTTAATGGGATGTTTGGTGATTCCATCAAAGTAGAACAGGGCCCTCAAGTCTAAACATTGTTTTAGTTGATGTGAGGTTGAGGCTCATGGACTGTTTTAATCTGTGATCCTCAGTTAATTTTAGATTTCACGCCAATCTGTAAGCAAAGTCCCGTTAGACCTAGTTTCACAACTCACTTAGTTAATGCAGCAATTTTGTAGTACGAATTTTTGCTGTCGGCAGAGGGATAACAACAGAAATACAGCAACGGTTTACCATGGTTGAAATAGATTTTTAATTAATCAAATTAAGACACACGGCTGAGAGGGAGTACGTCTAAACACTGTGCAGTAGTCCGAGTAGCAGTAAAGGAGGCCATCAACATGGCAGCTACGCCAAGCAATGATGTCACGACGCTCAAGCCCTATAGAAGGTGAATAAAAGATGAATATGTTTTATAAGAAAATACTACTCTAGTGTTTCTAATTCACAATTTAATGCTTAAAACAATGTGTTACTTTGCCTTTTTATTATTATTATTATTATTATTATTTATTAAATATTACACCAACTCTTATTAGCAGCATCAATGTATTGAAAAAGAACATTTACTACTAATAGTCAGCGATGATGAATTCTTTCTTACATGGAGTCTTCATG
Source organism: Carassius gibelio (assembly GCF_023724105.1). Classification (NCBI taxonomy): domain Eukaryota; kingdom Metazoa; phylum Chordata; class Actinopteri; order Cypriniformes; family Cyprinidae; genus Carassius; species Carassius gibelio. The sequence continues at coordinate 8,580,663 of NC_068400.1, forward strand.
AATACTTTAATGTATGACTCCAATAGAAAATAAATGTGGAACTTTTATTCTTGAATGAGACAGAGCTGATAAGTCTGAAATAATATAACTACTAGAATCCTTTGTGCATTAAGCAGTGAAGACAAGTTTAGAAGGCAATTACTCTTTTTTTCTTTTTTTTTTTTCTGCTGCATCCAACAGGGCATTCCCAAATTTACATATACGTTACGGTAGAAATGAGACTGTATTATCAGTCCTCTCAATGAGGCAAAGAGGGTGATGAGGGGATTAGCATTAGCATAATTAGCATTGTGTAGTGAAAGTTTGCTAGGTGTGGCCTGTGAGAGTTAATTCAGCTGTGTTGTGCCCCATGTGCTCTATCCATTACATGCTATTAAAAAATAAAATAAAAATAAAAAACGTACAATTTACACTATCACATTGGATTGTGCTTCAGTGTGCGCAATGATTAAGCCAAACAGGAGTTTGATGGAAATTCATATGAGCTAGGAGTAATGGTGTTTTCTCCAGAGCTCTTTAGAGACACTAGATGTCCCATTACTGCTCTCAATTTACTGCCATGCTCACATGTAATCCTGCTTGCTATTCACTGGATACAAGTCGTTATGTATTCCAGGAACAGTGGCGTGTTTGTTTATTTTTTTATTGCCATGTTATCATGAATATGCTTTGGCCTAAACTTGTTAATATTCATGTTGGAGGGTGTCAAGTGAACCTCGGAGGACCTGGTTGGCCTTATCAGGTGTTTGTGAACGTGTTGGTTCAAGGACCACAAGATAATTGCCACACATAAACATACACATACTGTATAAATTATATGCCCTTTCTACATATTTTCTGAGACACACTTTTTAAATTTAGTGTGTTTCCCACTGTTAACCGCCAGAAGTCTTCGTTTCTCCTAGTCATTGTTATTGCAATTTTTAATATGAATTTTATTTTCAAGAAGGTGTAAAATGGCTGAAGCTAATGGTTATCATTCCCAAGTTGCTTGGTTGGCTGATGATTTCCTGGAAGTACACAACTTGCCTTGCTACCAGCATTTTTTAAAGCCAGTCTGAGCCATAAATATCATGTGACTCATTACTCTTGAGATGCAAAATGACATCATGACAACACTGATGGCACCAAAAAACCATGTTCACTAGTAACTATCATGAGACAGGACATCAAAGGTAGCAGACAGGAAAAAAATGTCCATTTCACACTTCAAAAAATGACACTGCTAAAACATCTGTTAAAAGTTTGTTTTTATTCCCTGTCTGTCAACCATGTTTTTGTGTTCTATTGACTGAATCAAAAATGTTGATGATTTTCTGATTTGTTTAGCTTGGTCTGATAGGAATGTTTGACAAATCCTACAGCACCTACAATAAAATATTGTCATAGTTCCAGGCCAAGAGTTGGAATGGTTTTCGCAAATTAGAGTAATGTAGAGAAAGAGCAAACTTATGCCTTATGTTCTTCTGGGAAATTATTGAAGAGATTCACCAAGTTTTGCATCCTGAACCCGAACCATCAACAAGCTTTATGTCCATAGGGAAGCAAGATATCACCTTATTCATTTAATAAATAGAATTTTAAAAGCAGTGTTATTTTAACATTAATTATATTATAGTGTGTTGAACTAGATTCTATTTCTTTGATTTTCAGTTCTCATTAAAGTTTTAGTTTAAGTTTGTCATCTCTCTCTCTCTCTCTCTCTCTCTCTCTCTCTCTCTCTCTCTCTTTTGCTCTCTCTCTCTCTCTCTCTCTCTCTTGCTTCTTTGTGCATTAACTATTATGTGATTTTTCCAACTTTTTAATCTTCAGCTTTTTAAAAGTTTAATAGCTTGTTAACTTTTTAACGTATACTATATTAACCTGTTAACAGTGGATTTTGTGTTCATATAGTTAAGTTAATGTTGATTATTTTAATAAGTACCGCGTTTTCTTTACTCAGCTTGTTTTTGTATTCAATCAATACGGCTGTTGCGAGGTTACACTTATTTTATTTTTTTTTCAAATCTATTAACAGGTTACACGATTAAAACTGATCTTGAAAAACTGAAGGACCACATTGCTACATTAAACTCTGTAAAACGTGAAGTTGGTCGCAGTGCCGTGCATTTAATGCCTCATCTGCGGTCATTCTTCAGTAAGGTTCATTAGTTAACATTAGTTAATTACATTAGTTAACATATACAGTATAAATAACATAAATAATAATGAATGATATTTCCACAGCATTTATTAATCTTAGTTCATGTTAATTTCAGCATTTACGTATGCAGTATTAAAATCACAAGTTGTGTTTGTAAACATTAATGCACTGTGAACTAACATGAACAAAGAATGATTCTATTTTTATTAACATTAACAAAGATTAATAAATTGTGTAATAAATTTATTGTTAGTTGTTCATTCATGTTAGTCAATACATAAATGTTAAAAAATGACATCTTATTGTAAAGTGTTACCATTAATATTTATTCATCATACTTTTGAACTTGACAATATTTTCTATCTTGTAATTTCATAGGAGCTACAAAGAAGACAAAGTAAGCAAGAGTCTTATCAGTATCCTTATGTTCGTCGGGTGAAAAAGAAAAACTCAATAAACAAAGAAAAAAATAATTTGACTGATATCTTTTTTACATACATTTTTACAAAGCTCATCATTCTGAAAAGCAGAGTGTACGCTGATTGGCCAGCTATCCAGTGCGTTGTGATTGGCCAAATACCTCAAGCATGTGACAAAAATGTAATACCCCTTACCATACTGTGATGCCGTCTCCCAGCATGATGAGACAAAACTAACAAAACCCATTACAAACCATCCAATTGTTGCCTCCAATGGGGACATCATTACAGATTATAATGACTTATAATGTCTTTTTAAGTGTTGTTGTATTTGTGATCGGAGAAACGAATAACTTCAAGCTATACTCTACACTGCTCAAAACTCGCGGTTGTATCATCAGTGGCAAATTCTTTAAACATTCTGTGAGTTAGAAGTGCCAGACTGTCCTTGCAAAGTTGGAATTGCCTCACGTTATAGAAACAACCTTTGTGCAATCCCGGTATTTTAGGCTACTCTCAGGTTCAGGAAACAGTTCGCCGAAAAATGCACTGCACACACCTGAATATTTGGGTGGGACTGTTTCTGAACAGTGTTGTAAATGCAAATTAACAATTTATTTCTAGTTATGCCTTCTTTTGGAAAGGTTTATTTATTTATTTTCAAGGCAACAATGACCAACAGAACACATTTATTGGTGGACTAGTGAAAATGAGCATTCAAGTGGACAACATCTCTCATAAATGATGTTCGCTGCTGTTCAGTTTAATTAATTAATAAATGTAATAAATTAATTAAATTAATTTATTTATTTCCCCTAAAACTGTTGTCATGTAAATGAACTGCCAAAACATAAAAAGGTTTAGCTTTTTTAATATATATATTAAAATTGGGTGTTATTTTATGTTTTTGAGTAACAAAAAGTGTTTTTAATGTTACTGAATGAAGACATGTTTGGAATTATATGAAGTTGAATAGATGATGGAATTTTTATATTTCCATTCAGTTATACCAATAAACTATTTTCTAAAAGAAGGTGAAGAGGACCACTTTTCCTGGTTAGAGAAGTCTGATTTTCAACCTTCATATAACCTTTCTTGATGTAAGTTACTGTCCTAGAATTAATGATACATTTAAAGTTGCTAAACACACTTACCACTGTGAAAATCACAAGGTAACATACACTACCTTTCCTGCTATCTTTGTTCCCCTCCTGTGAGGCTGTTCATTCTGCTGTTCCTTGACTACACCTCAGTTGATATCTACTGTAACTGGATTGGTATTGAATCTTATTTCATGTCATTTGAACTCCTCTATACCTGAAACTCGATCATGGCAATTTTTAACTTGTAGATGAGAAATACCTTGAGAATGATTGTGGGTTCCAGCTGGTGGCATGTTGGACCCGTCAATAGTGAATTCTGTCATGACCAACTTGACAACTCAGACTTTGCCTAGAGGCAGGACTGGATGTCTGCACCACTGAATTCTAGACTGTTGAAAATATAGCTCTTTACATGGATCCTGTTCTATTCAGACAGGAACCCATCCTAATAAAAGCGCGTGTCTATGTCACACTTTTATGGCTATATTTTCTCTAATCTATTTTATTAGCCTGCCTACAGAGACAACAGCTGATGTTTAATGTCACACTGTAGCATAAATACATCCATCTCGCTCTACCTTCTAACTCCCTCTCTTTTCTCTGCAAATCCCCAGTGCCCTTTCTTTGACAATCTGATGGCTCTCATACTCACTCTTGAAGGATGATATCCCTAATGTTCATGACAAATTAATCCACTGGGGGAAAACCCATGACAGTGAGCCAGCAGTTGGTCATTGCTTTTACTGAATCTGTCATTTCCAATTTGCAGATCCATTTTGTAGGGGGTTGCATATATAAACAGCGAATTTGAATAACCTGGATTAAGTTAGGGGGTGTGAGATTACTGTAGATGCTAACTCAAATGTTGTCATTAAATTGCATATGCTCCCAAAGCAGCTAATTGAGTTTGAAATGTTGCAATGTTGTTACATCAATAAATAAATAAATAAATGCTGTAAAGGATATTGAACAGAACATATGGTAATTTAAAACTTCTGCTAATCAATCAAGGTCATTAAAGGACTTTGCTTACTCGAGTATCTACTTTGCTATTGCAAGTATTCATGCAATAAATAAAGAATGCAAAATAATGACTTTATATGACTTTATTTTTTAAGACCTTGAAAAAAGTAAAAAAAAAAAATTCTACAGAGGAGTTCCTGTGAACTGTCATATGAAGAAGAGCAGTTTCAATTGTCTCCTTTTATTTCCAAATAAAAAATGTAATAAAACATTTGATTCGTCATACTGCTTGGTATCATAATACCTAAGCTGGCATACAAAAAAAAAAAAAAAAAAAAAAAAGATCATACAGGAAGCTTGTTTTTATTACTTGGTAATTTGTAAATATCTCAAGAGTGCTCACATATCTGATTGAATCAGTTCATTTGTTGATTGTCACGACCTGCTCTTTTCAGAAAGGTATTTCATTTCCCCATGTATGCTTGAAATACAGTTTGTCCCATAAGATGAAGAATGTCCTAATTTATAGAAATTGCACGATTTGTGGCCACAACAAGTACTGAGACAGAGAACTGAGTTCTGAATCATCTACTTTAATAAAATGATTATATGTTTGGCTTGAGGATTTTTGAACAGATTATTTACACAGGAACACAGGAACACACGTACACACACGTATACACACACACACACAAAGACAGCTTTTCACTTTGGCTGCATAACAAACCAATTAACTCATTGACAACAGCAGCTGTTTGAAGCAAATGGACAAATGTTTGCATTCCATCTATAATTGTCTGCTTGGTGGTGACTTTTTATAAAGATCTACATTTAAAAGTGAACAGGAAAAAAATATATTTAAATGTATTATTGTACAAGGCAAATATATAATGATATAATAAAATATATATTAATTAATAAACAAATCATCCAATGCAAAATGCATTATTTTAATATGCAAAATCACCCAATTGCATATTTTGCATATGCAAAATGTCATATTTAACATTAATAACAAAGATTGCTGAAAATAAGTCACATAGCCTTTGAGGTTCATTTTAAGCTATGGGACTTTGCTTTTGTCTTGTTAGCAACATGCCAATACCTAATAAAACTCTAATAAAAGTGACTGTGATTCTCTTGTGTGCGTCACATAAGGAATGCTATTTAAATTCTAAATTAGTGCTTATCTATAATGTTCTAAATCATTCACTAATGAGGGTCCAGTTAAGAAAAGAAGTTCCGTTTGTGTTGTTAGCAACCTGCAGAACTCAAAATAAATCGATTACAAGTTGATTCTCTTCTACGATTTATGCATATATACTATATATAATAAGCTCTTTATTTAAAACAATTAAAGGCACCACATTTAAGTGTTTTTTGCCACTAGAGGGTGCGTATCCAATACAAACAATGGAACAAAGGCGTAGTTTGATGACGAATGTGGAATCATGGGAGTTTGTCATCTTCATCCCCTTAGATGAAGCAATCCGACGGTACTCAGGCAGAAATAAAGTTTATAGATGAGCTAATGTATTAAAGATTTATTAACGTTGTAGTATGAAGCAGGGTGAGGCTGAAAGCCATCGAAGTGAAACGAGGCCGCTGATGCAATTGGTAATGAGAGACAAGCGTAACACGTTGCTTGAAAACAGTAGAGTTGTTTTATGGCTTTTATTATGCCATAGTAGACTGCCTCCGCTCCTTTTGGTCATGCTTATATGGGGTAAAGCAGTGCTGTTTTATCAAACTAGATACATTTTAAATTTCCGTTATTATGCAACTCTGTAAGGTCGCTACCTGTTTAATAAAATGCACAACATATTAAAGCGTCTTTGGTGTTCTAGAAAACAAAACCGTAAATCAAGGGTGTATGACGTCATTGGCAGACGACACAATGACTAGGAATGAGCCACTATTTAAAATGGCTATTTCTCTGGATTTAAACATTCTTCAGAACATTAGGGATAATGTAAGTATACAAATAAGCAAAATATATAACACTGTTGTAATGATTTCTGGATATTTGTAGTTTAAGTAAATCGAGAGCACAATTTAGTAGTTCCTTACCTCAGCATATTGTGATTTACCAATTTGTTGCCTTATTTTTAAGTACATTGTGAGCACTTTTTAAGCCTACTAATTTGTTACCTCATTTTATGAAAATCCATTCTGTTCGTTGAATTATTTGTGAACAGGCTACATATCTGTTAGAGTGCTGTCGTACTATATTATAACAGCAATATAGATTTTTTTTTTTTTTTCAGGAATTAGTGAAATGTACTCAAGATTTTACCAAAATAAGGGAGCACATTAGTAAATTGTGCAGATGAAGTACTTAAAACAATATATATATATATATATATATATATGTGTGTTCTTTTCTTTTTTTTTTTTTTCATATCCGTGGCTCCAAACATTTCCGAATTATCAAAGATTTGATCTGAGAGAAGCATCAGTGTTTCACAGATTTTTGAGATATATTGACCAGGTTAAATATCTACAGTAAATCTATAAGAAGTCGTGTAGTGTTAAAAGTGTTTTTTGACTGGAACTGGAACTCAGCATTGTCTGACATTTGTGTAGAGTGTTGGTATTAGACAGCAACGCACTAGGACTTGGAATAGAGATGTAGACTATAACAAATCTCCTAAAATAAAGCCACGGTTCAGAACTGTTTCAAACTATCATCTAAAATGTCAGCTAGCAAACTTTTCAACTTCCCGGCACTAGTGCTGCTTCTGGTCTGTTTTTCCTGTGGGAACTGCACAGGACAAACACAATAACAATCAGGGGATAAAAATAAATGAGAGAAATCAATAAAAATGCACTTTGGCTGTCAGTTTTCAATGGCAGTACGAGGGCTTACTGAAGACCGGCAGCATTTTGTGATCGGGTCGAGTTTTGATTGACAAATAATGGCCCCGTAGACGTTTGCCGCTCACTGCCAGGGGAGAAAATGGACAGGCATCTCACAGGTGTGGTGCAAGAGGGAATAATTAGGCCCAGATGCCTGAGGTAAGCCCCGGCAGAGTGAGTTCGTTAGCAGGGAAGGAACGGGGGAGTGAGGAGGGGAAGAGAGAGAGCGCTGAGGGCCGAGAGTATGGCAGAGACATTTACCAGGGAAGCTGTGGGGAAGAGGAAGTACAGGGGGAAGATGGGGCTCCCAGAGGATCCAAAATGGCTGCTCACAGCAGCTAGTTGACTGGACTTATGTGTAACCGGGGCAGGTATAGCCGATGTTTAATTCCCCTGGTGCTTTTTCCCTTGAAGTTTTTGCTATGATGCAGTTATGCGTGCTGTCTCCTTTAAGAGTTTGATCATATGCACGAGAGCGTGTGTGCGTCAGAAAGGAACAGAGAGCGCGCTGATAGAAGCAGCAGTTACAAGGGAGGAGAAAATAGTTGATTAGAAACTGCAAAACGGATATAATCCAGGTTAATTCTCAACTTGTGGACCTGTGGTGGTTTCAGTTGTGTGTCTGCATGAGTAGATGACAATTCAGTGTTTGTATTAGTGTTTGTTGCTGCATATGAGAAATCTCCGGTGGGGGAGGGGATTCAGGCCTACTTCAACGGAGATTGAGCGTAAGTTAATTTAAAATACACTTTGAAGACTGTTATAATGTATAATAATGCAGTGTAATACATGTATAGGAAGAACATGCAGTAATTGTTGTATATTATACTGTTAAGAGGGGAGAGCAAGATTGTGAGATCGCACGTGCCAGTTTCCACGTGATTGGTAATCCAAAGTCTCATATAACAGTGAGTGTTTTTCATTTTATTCTCCCAAAGTGTGTTTCTGTATGTGGCATGAAAAGTATTGTACCCTGTATAAAGTGAATACTTTTATCTAAAGTCTGTTTACTGATTAATATGTTTAAAAGAGGTTAAAATGTGAACTGTGTGTAATGTGAGTAGTGCATTTATGTGGCAAGATGTGCAGATTTTTCATGTATGCTCATGCTGTTGTTTTTTGTCTTTATTCAGGCACATATAAGCCACTGCCGTTGTTTTATACACCTTTATTTGGTTCTTTAACATAGATTGCACTCTTTCAAGTCAAATTGGGACTTGTGATCTGGTGTTTTGATTAGAGATTATTACTGTAAAGGACTTATTTTTGTTATTTGTTTTTCTTATGTTATTTCACATTCTGTGCCCATTGAAGGGAACCGAGTCACATCATTTGTTTTGTTTTATTATTCTGTTTTATACGACTTTTCTTGTTTAATTGGATCTAAGTCCTGAGAAAAAACTATTTTTCCCTGAACCAAACATTTAATGCTGGGTCTTCTTTTGAGGCTCAGTCAAGAATAAAAGAATCCTTTTTTAGTAGATGTTTTGGCATTGTCTCTTCCTTTTATATATTAGAAGGACGTCAAGCCGGCCACATCTAATTTTGGTGTCAGAAGTGGGATTCTGTTTTGTTTGGGGCTGATTTATTTTTGTTACAATAGTGCAAAAGTAGAAGGGTGTAAACAACGGTAGTGGCGAAGGGTAACTGAGTGCTGGAACGACCTGCAGTGACATCCTGACACAAGCGGCGGCAGGACAAAGAGCCAGCACACCAAGTCTGCTGTGTGAGGACTTCGAGGAGGACAGTGCTTGTTGAAGTGACTATTGGAGAACTGATATTTTCGTTGACTACCCCTCAAAGTCATGGATGCTGAGAACATGGAGGGTGCAGCTGCTATGGCAGAGGACATTCAAGGTGCAGGTGCTGCAGCGCCG
>NC_068400.1:8590526-8635623 GCF_023724105.1 Carassius gibelio
GTATGACTTTAATTTGTTATTCAACCTGCAACCGTCTCAACATAATTAAGACTTCAGTTATGTCAATTCACACAATTTTTTTTTTTTAATTATTTATTTTTTTTATTCTGCCTGTCTTTGCCAAAAAAATTTAGCTTGTTTGTATATTTTTGTGAAGGATACAATACAATGCCTCCTTTTCCTCACATTCACTATACTACATGGTAAATAAGATATAAAATGTAGGAGGATGAGAAAATTTAGATAATTTCTGAGGGAAATGCACTACTGATTTATGTGAAAGTAGATGTGTGGCCAAAATGTTTTGAATGCATGTGTGTGAGAGAAACATTCTATTTTTGTTTTGAGAAACACACAAGGGACTCTTTCTGTGTTTTCCATCTGCCATTGATGCCCAGGGGACCTAGAGAGGAGGTGTGAATCTGGAAGAGTTATAATGTACCTCAATAAAGGATTCAACAAAAGTGTGGCAAACGGCCTTTAACTAAAGAAAGAAAGAAAGAAAAGCCTTTATCATCTAAATCCATGGCCAAACCTTTAACCCGATTTAACCCTTTTTGTCAAAACATTCAGCAGCTCAGTAGGTATCTCAGCAGAACTTATTGCATCCAAACATACATTTTACAGGTTGTTGGCCATGTCAAAGTACTGTACTGGTCTCAAAGCTAATCACTGAAGTTATACATAGAGGACAGGGCAGAATATTAGGCATGTGTTTATTTAAATTCCTCTGCTAACTTATGTTAATAAGAATGAACAAAAAGCATTGCAGGTATACATTCTTCATTTCAAATCTGGTGACCATTTTCATCAATACTGAGAAACTCTGAATTTGAATTGAATTTACTGATCCTGTTTGTCAATACTATTTCTATATTCGTCAGTGAAAGACATATGGACACTTTTGCTTAAACCTGTTAGTAAAGCTCTCTATCACTCAATACACCTTTTGATGCACTTGATGGCATACATGGTTAAATACAAATAAATAAATAAAATTAAAAAAAAAAGAAAAGAAAAAAGATTGAGAAATTTAGTATGACCTGCTCACCAATGGATCCTCTGCAGCAAATGGGTGCCGTCAGAATGAGCATCCAAATAGCAGCTAAAAACAACACAATAGTCCACAAGTAGCTAATCCACATGACTCCAATCCATAAGTCAACATTTTATGATGCAAACATTGCATTCATCAAAACATTTTAACCTGTAAACCATCACTTCTGTCCAAAATACCACTTTATAATCCATTAAAACACTTCCTTTATTGAAAGTCTATCACTTGTTGTCTTCTTAAACCAAAATCCACCCACATTTATGTTTAGAGCTGTTTTTACTTGTTAACAGTGCTTGATCGGTGTACATTTACCTCCTGATTCAAGTAATGGTTTTAAAAACATTTATAACAAACAAAGCTTTTCACTTTGTATGAATTACTGGATTACTGTGAATACTTGTGGATTTTTATCAGCTGTTTGGATTCTCATTCTGACGGCACCCATCCCTGCAGAGGATCTATTGGTGAGCAAGTGATAAAATGCTAAATTTCCCCAAATCGGTTCCAATAAAGAAACAAACTTATCTACATCAGGCCTGAGGGGAAATACATTTTCAACACATTTTAATTTTGGGGTGAACTATTCCTCTAACTATAGCCCTGTCTTTGGTTTGTTTAAAGTAACATTGAAAAAAAAAAAAATTAATGGCCATGTGGAAGAGTAAAAAAAAAAAAACTTTTTGAAGTGCTACTAATATGAGAACATTCATAAATAACAAGGTCAGATATATTGCTACAAATGCATACTCTGCAAATAGTGTCCGATCTAAGATAATGAGAGTGGTGATGATTAATTTAGTGTAGATTCTGATCTTTAACTGAATATGTAAAACTACTTAATCCTTCATGTTCTTGTCCTCTTGACTTAATGTTTACAAGGTATTTACTTTCTAACAAACTGGCCCCAATATATTGCTTGTATGTTTAACAACAAAACTCTTTTACATGTAAAAATCTACAATCACTATTTTAATATGAATAACAAAATGACAACATTTAAAATGTTTACAGAAAAACAAATACAATTCGATAACAAATAGCAAATACAATTACGGTTCCTTATATTAGTACTTAAACTAAAAATATAACTTATATAGTTTCTGTCATTAAATAAGTAAATATATGAGGTAATCCGTTCATAAACCTAAATAGACATTTTCTGTTTCTCTAAATGAAAAGCCTGATGTATGCTTTCAAAAACACAATTTCAGTTTAGGGATGTAGATCTATCAGCATATAGTTAAAAAAAAAAAAAATCTGTTTTGACACAACTGACATCCTTTTTAATGGCATCTACTGCGGTCTATTGATCAATGTGTCTGTTGAGAACATATGGCCAGACATGTGTAACATGTTTTCAAAAAAAAAAAAAAAAAATCCTCTTTTGGCATTTTGTGGCTGGAAGTAACTTTTAGTAACACCATCCCTTTGGCAACCTTCTTACAATCAGAAGCAACCGGCGTGCATAGAGTTGACATGTTTTAAGAAGGTTCCCAAAATCTTTTGAAGATGTCGTTGTGGTCTCTAATACTCTTGATGGGTCTTCATCAGAAGATTATACAACTGTATCTTTTTCACTCAGTGTGGCTTGAAGAAGACAACATTGATGTCAGTCCAGTTCTAGCAACTAACTGTAGATCTTATGACTGGAAAAGACTCATTATCTACATTGGGGGAACCACAAGGCCTGTCATTGCTGGAAAAGAAAAAAAAGGTTATACTTGATAACAGTAACATAGATATATCAAATAGATAATTCAATAAACAGTTACTACACTATGCTTATATCACCAAAGCAAGAAATAATATATTAGTTATTGTTGACACACACAAAATGTTATGCTTACATATGACATTTAAAGAAATAGTTAACACAAAAATGAAAATTTGCTGGGAATTTACTAACCATCAGGCCATCCAAGATGTAGTTTTTTTTTTTCTTCCTTAGAACAGATTTGTCAAAACTTTTGTCACTTTAACATTACATCACTTCCTTAACAATGGATCCTCTGCAGTGAATGGTTGCCATCAGAATGAGAGCCCAAAACAGTTAACAGGAGTAATCCGAATAACCCCAGTCCATCAATAATTGTCTTATGAAGTGAAATGTTATGTGTTTGTAAGAAATAAATTCATCATTATGCATATTGTGATGTTTTTAATGTTGCTTCAGACAAAAATCCAAGCTCTCCATAATATTGCTTTCTCCAGTGAAACAGTTCTAAAATTGGTTGTTGTTTTTGAATGTTGGGATGGATTTTACTGGATTTTAGTTTTATGGATTATGGATGTAATTTTGGCCAGAAACAACATTAATGGAGAAATTCATTTCTGGACTGGATTTGTGTGGATTGTTGTGATGTTTTTATGAGCTGGACTCTCATTCTGATGGCACCCATTCATTGCACAGGATCCACTGATGAGCAAGTGATGTAATGCTACATTTCTCAGAATCTGTTCTATAAAAAAAATAATAATTCTGGGGGTCAGTAAATTTTTCAATTTTGAGTTAACAATTCCTTTTAAGAATTGTTAGAATGCCTGATCATTTTTGGAAAGTTAAAACAAATTAGTTATGATTATCGTAGTAATGTTTAAAAAAAAAAAAAAAAAAAACTTCATGAAAAAACTTTCTTGCCCTACCACTAAGGGTTTATAGAACCTTGAGCGAAAGCATTTTTCGGTAAAGTTAGAAAGAAGATCTGTAGTACCTCTAAAGCTGGAGCCTCCTGAGGTTTGGCAAACAGGTGATGGTGAACCCTGTGGTCTCAGGACAGGAGCAAAGGCACTTTTTTGTTTGTTTGAGGTTGGGAAAGATGTGTAGGGCAAAAGGGAGGATGAAGAACTGGAGCCAGGTACAGTGGGGCTAGATGGCATGACTGAAAAAATGTTTTGATCATAAAATACTTATTTGATTGTCAAAATTAATTCTGTATTTTCAGCAGAAGGATAATTAAAAACTACAGGAATAAAAGTTGCAAAGGATCTAAAACTGAAAGGAACTAAAACTCACTAGCATAAGGAGAGCTGTTTGGTGAAGAACTGTTAAAGCCAGGTGACCCTGAAACACCCAGACTACTCATGGGCACGGCTCCGTAACTCGCACTCATGCCTAAATTGGATCCATAACCTGACTGCTGAGGGGTCGATGCTGAAGGGTAGCCCCGAGGTGACAAACTGCTTGGGTTTCGAGTGTAACCTTAAAAAAAATAGAGAAACTGCAATATTGAGCCAATCAACCAATAAACAAAACAAACAAACACCAGCCCTGCAATTTGATGTTATGAACTTTTGTAAATTATTTTTATTTATTTTTTTTTACACCAGGACTAACACCAGGACTAAGTTAAAGAAAAAGACAAGTACAGGCAAAAAAATAGGAAAAATCCCATTCACCAATCAATTTTTAGGTCTCTAAAACTGATTGTCTATGGCATGAAAGAAATAACAGAATGATCTTATATGCTGTTTTACAGTATGCAATATGTGCATCCATATACATTTTAACTAATTTGCATGTCAATGTGTTCTTGGGGCAACGTGAAAAAAGAAAAGAAAAAGAAAAAAGAGAAATTTGGTCAAAAGTCTATGTCTGTTTCTCAGGAGGACACACACACACACAAATATTTGTAACACCAAAGTCCATTGACAAATTACAGAATTTGAACAAACACATCACGATAAAAACATGTTTCCTTAAAGGGGTCATATGAAGTTGCTTGAAATAACATTATTTTGTGTATTTGGTGTAATGAAATGTGTTTATGCGGTTTAAGGTGAAAAAAAAACAACAACATTATTTTCCACATACTGTACATTATTGTCTCTATGCCACGCCTTTCTGAAAAACATCGATTTTTACAAAGCTCATTGGTCTGAAATGCAAAGTGTGCTGTGATTGCCAGCTATCCAGTGCGTTGTGATTGGTTGAATGCCTCAAGCTTGTGACGGAAATGCTACGCACCTTACCATACTGTCATGTAACTTAACAACACTGATTTCTAGTTGTGTCCTCTTTTGGAAGGCCAAAGTAGTTTCACTTTCACAACGAAACACACAGCGTCTCCTCAACATGGCGCCGGTGCAAAATAGTGAGAATAAAGGTTAAGCCTTCTTTCTTTGTGTGAACATTTGTACGGCATTATGCAAATCTTCCCACATCGTTGACTTTTCAACTTTACAGATCTTCTTAATGCACCAAGAACTTGTAACACTCCAAAGAGAAAAAGGAAAAATGTAAATCGCATCATATGACCCCTTTAAATAGAACCAGAACATAAATAGCATAGTCAGTATACAGCTATATAAAGGGAGCAATTTCACTCAAAGTTTACTAAACAGAATAATATTTATAATATTTTTTTGTATTATTATTATTTTTTTAAACAAGGACAGCAAATTATTCATTATTATTATTATTATTCATTAATTATTCAGAGGTTTTTGTTTTTTTTTTTTTTTAAACTGAAGGGATGTAATAGAATAAATTATGGCTGTAATGTGTTTTCAGATGTATTGGTCGACAGGTTATGGCCAATCGAGTTTAATGATTCAGTAGGTTATAGTGTTTAATGAAGATGTTTGAAATGTATGTGGTTATTTAATAATATTAATTAATTAAAACAATGATTAAATTAAAAACAGAACTACATCTGATTCTGTTGCGGAGGTTACGACATAAAAACTTTTCAAATGAAAAAGTACATTCAAAGATTATTATAGCATAGTGGTGATCAGTATTTTTACTTTGTTATTGTACTTATGACCAAAATAAATATTTTAACCCTTAAAACTGTTCAAAATAAATCAGTCTCACAAACACTGATATTAATATGAAAGGTCAAGCATAGCCATTCAATAAATGCGTTGAGATAAGATTTAGTAACATCTATGGTAATCTGTGACAATGAATAAGACAAAGACTTCTGAAATGTAGGGAAATTGTTTTAGGGTCCTTACCTTGGCTGCTGGTTTGCACAGGTTCTCCCATACTTACACCCAGCTGGGTGGGATAAGAGCTGAGGCCCATAACGCTTCCATGGACAGGGGAACTTGGCATGGCCTGCAGCTGACTGTGAGGTCGTGGCATGCTATACAGAGCCTCGGCTATGTCTGCCGCCCGTTTTAGCAAAATGTCCTGCACAAACAGAACATCCAAAAATGTTTTGATTCAAGGCAACACACACACACACACACAAAAACATATTGGGTCTCAGGGCTCATGTTAAAGGGATAGTTCACCCAAAAATAAGTCATAATCATCATCATCATCATTTTCTCAAGTTGATAAACAAAAGAAAATATTTTGAAGAATGTTGATGATAACCAAATAGTTGATGGTAGCCATTGGCTTCCAGGGAATGAAGAGAAAAAACAACAACAACCATGGAAGACAATGGCTACCGTCACCTGTTTGGTTACACAAATTCTTCAAAAATATTTTTGTTTGTTATCAAAAGAATTAAACAAACTCATACAGGATTTGGAACAGCTTGAGGGTGGGTGAGTAAATGATTACATAATTTAAATTTTTGGGCGAACTATCCTTTTTGAAGAAATTAAATTTCTGTTTTTAACAAGAGACATTAATTTGTAGCTATGCACTTAGGAATAAGCAAAAAATAAATAAATAATAATTATTATTTGACCAAATTTCCTTTCTTCCATTGAAGTACAAATGATGCTCTATGGAACATTTTTATATTATGTTGAATACTATTAATGTTGAGAAACTAAACACAAAGATATCTTATATCCTACAGTTCAGTAGTTACCTGATTGCTGGTTGTATTTCCATAGAGTGATTCAACAACATCTGCTGCTCTTTTAAGTAACATTTCCTAAAACAGGGAAAATCAATTCCACAAAGAGATTAAAAAAAGTTTGTGTGTACTTTTTACATTTAGGTCCATATATTTTTGGACACAGGCACAATGCATATTGTAGCTGTTGACCAAAACATAATCAAGTTACAGTTACATAATGGATATGAGCTTTAAAATGCACACTCTGAGCTTTAATTTGAGGGTATACTCATCAAATTTGGAGGAAAGGTTAAGGAATTACCGCTCTTTAATATGTACCTGCCCCCTTTATCAAGGGACCAAAAGTAATTGGACAATTGACTCAAAAGCTGTTTCAAGGAGAGGTGTGGGCTATTCCTTCATTATTTCTTCATTAATTGAGCAGGTAAAAGTTATGGCAAAGCATCACAAAAGAGGAAATCCAGTCTTTGGTGATGTCCATGAGTTCCAGACTTAAGGCAGTCATTGCCTGCAAAGGATTCTCAACAGAATATTAAAAATGTACATTTTATGTTTGATTATATTTATTCAAATTACATTTTGAGCCCCTGAAAATAGGGGGACTGCGTATAAAAATGGTTGTAATTCCATTGTTGTAATTCCTAAGCATTTTATGTTATATTTTTGTTAAAGCTGAACGTGTGCACTTGTTAGTATCCAAATATATATGGACCTAACTGTATATATCATAAGCATATAGCAGTATTTACTAACCTTTGCCAATTTGTCGGGGTCACCAGGATGTCGAGGGATCAGCTTTTGAAGTCTCTGGAAGCCGTAGTCAATAGTTGGCTCATTCAGTGCTAAATAAAACCATATTAAGTGAGAATCAATTTGTCTCTAAAACATCCCTCCACATATTCCTCCATCTGCATAATTACCATAGTATGTACTTTATAAAGAAGCCAGGTATGCTATTTAATGTATTATTTACTAATAGCTCAAAACATTGCAATTGCAAAATAATAATAATAATAATAATAATGCTTCCAAATAGGTTTTTCCAAATACTGCAAATGTCCTTTTTCATAGTTCAGCTAAACAGGCAGTTTCATCCAAAACCTCTATTGGATGAGCCATAAGATGAAATGTTGGGCCACTCAAATAAACATGGCAATGATTTAGTGCTCTGAAAGTGGCAAAAAGCCACAACGCTCTCACTTTTAGGGAAGCTAAATAATTTGTCTCTGAACTTTAAACATGGATTGGAAGTAGTTTAATTAACATAACACACTTTATCATTAAATTTTTGATTCTGCATGGGTGCGGATGTCTGGGTGTGTATTTACCTGTATAAATAAAGCGCCCTGGAGCTCCTTTACAGAACTGCTTAGATTTATAAGATAGCGTAACTTCTACAACCCCTGGTATGTGTCGAGGAGGAGTTTGAACTCGGATAGCATGAGGAGTGATTAACTGCATGAACAATGACAAAACAACATCTTATATTTAATTGTTTCAGAATGTTGGTGCTCATTCCTTAAGGCAATTTTCTAAATAATACAAAAGCTTTCCCTGTTGCAAGTTAAAGCTTGCTTCGATGGTCTACAAATGCATACCTCACTCCACACGAGCATGCTCCCAAAAACCACCTGCAGACCATCAAAGAAGTTTTCCCCAATCACAATTACCATAGCCCCGCCTGTAGTCCAACCTTCACTAGGGCTGATGGCTTTGATACAGGGAATAGCTGTAGTAGAGAAATATTAAAAATGAAAACGACATTAAGATGTAAAAAATGATTACTTATAAAGTCTAAGAAACATCCCTCAGTAAGTTTTACTTACTGACCACAGAGCTACTCGTTTCTACTCTTTCAACAGAGTGAGATAATTTAAAGCTTCCCTTCGAACTTTATGGTTAAAATCAGCCTCTGTGGATTCAACTGCGGATTAATGCAATCTCACCATATTCCATGCTAGTCTCCACTGTCTCATTTGGATCCATTCTACGAGAGCGACGTCCATGTTTGGAGTTGTTGTGCACAAACATATTATCCGAAATGGCTAGTACAGGACCATCCACACTGACTGTGGTCGACAAAACCACCTATTAGAATGCAAAGAATGACATATTAATAACACAAACAATTTAAAGGAGATTAGTCTAGTACATTAAAACCTTTAGATGTCGTGCCATTAAAACAGCTGATAAAAAAGAAAAACAGATTTGATATCTCAAAATATGATTGATGATATCCTAGCAATGTCATCTTTAGGAACTTCTGCTGCTGATTTAAAATTTTGAATAATTTGCCCCTGAGAGCATTACACAAAATGCAGCCAAAGAGTGTAAAATAACATTGCAATAATTGCAGAATACCCCCAAGTATTATTGAAATTATTTGTTCTCATCCTTCTCTGGCTATCTAATTTACGCTCACTCTTTTTTTCCCAACTTTTCACCTGATTTATCCCTTTACTTTTTATTTTCTTTATCTAAGAAAAAGAATATTCATATCACTGTAGCCTAGTGTAGACTGATTCGGTCATGTGTGACATAGAAATGGGGACGAGCCTATACACTGGATGAATTTAAACTGACAATCATAGAAATCTGAAATCATAAAAAAAAAAAAAGAAAAAAAAAAAAAAAAAGATGGCTATATGGCTGGTTTTGCCATTCTTCTGGCACAAAGCAAGTCTTGACCAGATAAGCATCAATGAATAAGACAATTTCTCCCAACTGTAAAAATAAATAAATAAGACAACACATTGGCAAGCTCATATGACATCTAAAATCTTAGTATGTATGGCCATAATTAATTAATTAATTGGGTTTTAAAACACATATCAATGTGGTTTCAGTTGGCTCTTGTTTCAAAGTGAAACGAAAGTGAATATAAAATCAATGACAACATAAATTCTCAAGTGTAAAAAAGATTGCAGAGCTTAAGATGAAAAAAACAACAACATGTAAAAAAAATAAAATAAATAGATATGAAGGATGCAGAAAATGCAGTCTGTTGCAAATAAGAAAAGAAATGTCACACTAAAAACAAATGAAATAAATGCACAAAAATTTATAAGAAAGGAATGCAGGGAAATGAAGAGTGAGAGATGAAATGTCAGATAGTAGCTCCAGTACTGAAAGACAAGTGGGAGGAAGTAAAGCAGGAGGGTCCCCAGTGAGCACTTCCTGGGTCACAGAGCCTGACCTTCCCCATCTGGAGCCCATCACTCAAATCCTGACAACTTCCTGAAGCACCTTGGCTGATTTCCTGATGATCCTTGCCTCTAATCCTTTTCTGCTTTTTCTCTGATCATTCTCTGTCACTTAGGCTATGAGATTTTGTAGTCAGTCACTTTATATAAATCTCTACATAACATACAATTGGCCCCTGAAGAACTGCTGTATATGTTATCAAAAGTAATAATAATAATAAAAAAAATGTAAAATTAAAAAATTGCCACTGCAACTATACTTAATATGTAGTATATTTGTGTTGTTTTCCAGTGGAAAAAAATATACAAGATATATGTATATGAGAAGCGAAATTGCATAAAAATATTAAGACTGTTAAATTTTTCAGACAATGCATCTTGAATATAAGTATGTTTTTTTTCTTGCTTGTTTTCTAAACTTAGTGAGATCTTTACATAAAGCATCTTAATCTTTAAAAGCAAAAGATACATTATCTGACAAAACGTAATGTCTAAAGCAATGTGTAAAACTAGCTTTAAGGATGTTTGGATAATTTTACTGGAAATAAAGAAGTGTAAAGTAAAGAATCAATTATAAAGTCAGCAAAAGGGGTTAAACTCATTGTGAATGGGTTCTACCTTAGAGACAACATAACATTTCTGCATTTTGCAAAGGCCATTAATTTACAAATAAATGATCGATACCTGAAATCTCCTCATGTCTCGGGGGTTCCCTGCTGTCTTCAGACAATTTTGATTGCACTTTAGGAAAAACTTCAAGAAAAATCTGTGGGAAACACACACACACACAAAGAAAAAACAAACAAACAAAATGTAAGCCACATATGTTTTATTCCCATTTACATTTAGTCGTTTAGCAGACACTTTTATCCAAAGTGACTTACAAATGAGGACAATGGAAGCAAACAAAATCAACAAAAAAGTAATAATACACTCTCAGGAAAAAAAAGGTACAAAAGCTGTCAGTGGGGCGTTACAGGTTTGTACCTTTTATGTACTAATATGAATCTTTAAGGTAACAATATGGACTTTTGAAAAAGTACCGCCCCAGTCACAGCTTTTGTACCTCTTTTTCTGAGAGGCAAGTGCTATGACAAGTCTCTGTTAGCCCACGTACTAATAGCCACATTCTGTATTAATTGTAAAGGCTTGTTAGAAGTGGCTGGAAGACCAGCAAGGAGAGCATTGCACAAGGTGTTGTGAAGCATGCTCCGAAAGAAAGGGCCTAATTCTAGATATTGTTGGTAATATCTAGCTGTTTATTTTAAAGCCATTTTTGTTTCGTTTTCTATGACATATATTGTACAGCATGTTGGGTCAACTCTCCAAAGTAAATTCTAAGTCCTAAAGCAAAACTAATTCACTCTCTCCACCACTCCACTCACACACTTGTATTGACAGAAGAAGAAGAATTTTCATATAGTTAGATTTGTCAAAAATAATTTTCTAGACAGAAACCACAGGACTAGTCCATCCCATAATCAGGATGAATTGTTTATTGTTTCAATAATGTCTGAGATCGAACTGGCATGCTTGCAAAAATGTTTTTAAAATAAACATTTTAAACCCCATAAACATTGCATCTGAACCATTGTCATGCAACCATCTTACTTGTATCTTACAACATGGCTGTCATGGTTTTGTGTGCTGTTTCATGCCCGACCCATGCTACACATACCATTCTTTTCACTTATCAACTTTTTAGTCCTTAATGAAATCATAGAGCACAGCTGCAAGCAGGCAAATTAAAGCACATCGAAATGCACACATTAGTCACTCCCCCACTCACTTAGCATGCAAATCTCTAAGCCTCACTGCCTTGCATCTTCTGCCATGTATCCATTCACTGCATCATAATTAGACTCATCTTGCATAAATAATTAGGACCCCTGGAAAACCTTGCAACTTCAGCACAAAACCGCTCTATCTTTGTTTTGTCATAAGTAAAGGTTTAATGATAACAATGCAAGATTTGCACTGTTGTGGTGTCTAGATTTCTTGGAGTAAAGTCTTCAGAGCGGGCCAATGCTAAATATTTAGAACTGAGATGATTATATATGCATTGTTTTCATATATATTTTTTATACATAGAAGTTACATACAAAAAAAAAAAAAAAAAAAAAAAAAGAATTGACATATAGATTATATAAAAGTGTTCAGTAAATAAATACATAAACAAACATTTGGTTGATATTAAATACAATTAAATACAATACACTACAATACACTAAACTCTAGACAATCCGGACTAAAATGTGTCAGATTACTTTTTGAAAGTTTGAAAGAATGGCATTTATTTGAAATACAATTTTTTTTTAAAACTTTGTAAAGATTTCTACTGCCATTTTTGGTCAATTTAAATGCATCCTTGCTGAATAATAGTATTAATTTATTTCCTTTTTTTTTTTACTAAACTTTTAAATGGTACTGTATAATGGTTTCCACAACAATATTCAACATTCATAATAATATTAAATGTTTTAGATCGTCATATTAGAATGATTTCTGAAAGACCATGAAAGATTGTGAATTCTGAAAGATCACACCGAAGACTGGAGTAAAACCAGCTTTGCCTTTACAGACAAATTATATTGTAAAATATAATAAAATAGGAAGTAGTCCTTTTGAATTGTAATAATATTTTACAATATTAATGATTTTTTTTTTTCACATATATGTAAAAAATAAAAACTCTTAATGATTCCAAACAACCCAAATAAAATATGGCATAGTTTTGATACTATTACTGTAATTATATAGACAAAATGAATACCTTTTAAAGAATGAGTAGGTATTTCCAATCATTACATTCTGATCATTTTGATTCATGAATCATTTTGCCATTTCTTTGCGGATTAACTCTAATAAAATGTTATCTTGATGGCTAAAGTTGGTCACAATTTAGAAGAAAATTGAGTATATGCGATATATTGAACACCTGAATTGTAAGTAATATCCATTAGTGGACAGACTGTTGACTACATACTGAAACAAAAGCTGAGAGAGACTGCTGATATTCAGAACCATCACTCATCAGCATTTCCCCTGTCCATCTCACATCCCTCCCATTCCGTCTTAGAAAAACAAAACAGTGTCATGACATAGAGCGAGAGGGGGAAGGAAAATTAAGAAACCAGATGTGCAGCATCGAAACACTGACATGCTGAAAAGTTTGAGCAGCAATACATCAACGACTGTATGCCACATGTGTGTGAGAAAAGACACTCGTCTGCACAGAAATTCAGTTTTATATCACAGCAACATATTCAACCCAACACAACATTAAGAATGTAATCTTGAAGACACAAACCATGAAGTATCAGAACTATTTATAGCCATAATGTAACCATAATAACTGATTTCAAAATTTTGTATATACACATATTCCCATTCTGTATCTATTGGATTCATCATCAACTAATCAATTCAAAAAACATACAACAAAAAGGGGGGTAAAATCTGGTGTCGAATTGTGTGCTGTAGGTGAGGATTGTGGGGGAGCCTCTGAGGGGTTTTGGGTAGCAGAGGTTAGGGCTGGTCATAAATACTCTGGGCTCCCAGAATCCCTAGGCAGACTTTGGGGCCAGACTGGTCGAGGGGTTAACAGGGCACGTTCCCAACCTCTGACCCCACTAACAGGGCACACATAGAGGCTCTAAAAATCAATACCTCCATCACCACATACCACACCAGGACCTTTCGCACGTGCTTCCACAACTAAGAAAAATAAAAGCAACCAACCAAAAGATTGTCTCTGGACTATAAAAAAAAAAAAAACACATTACCAATGAATTTTATTATCAGTATGACAATTTAAGTGACAAAAAGTGAAAAACTAACACTTTCATATTCGCTATCATAAACCTGAGTTGGTATGACTTCTACATGTGCAAATACTGATAATGAATATTTTCACAGTTTTATGTTTCATTTGAAGCAAGGGAATCTGAACTTTTAAAAATAAGAGTTCACATGCATGTTCATGTCACAAATTTGCTCATTTGATTCGCTACTTAGAAACTACACAGAATCTTAACTATTTTATATTAATTTAACAAGATAAGTGTTCTTTGATTTGTAGTCGTTATGGTCCTAATCTGTGAAAACTCTTTCACTGACCATCTATGACTAACTAAGCACTATAAAAAGTGCCACAAGAAATACTAGTTAACTAGCGCTTTCCCTTTAGTTAAACATTTTCATTTCTTATTTTCCCCCCATGCTATGTTTTAATTTTGTTTCTGTGAATGCTAATGCATATTTTCTGTAAAGCACTTTGTAAACACAGTAGCAAAAGGTGCTATTCATATTTTTCAGTCACATGATTATTTGCCTCATTTTCCATGTTTTATGACAATCAGTGGGGCAAAGAAATGGCAGTGAATACAAAAACATGAAGAAAGATCCTTAATTTTTTTTTTTTTAAGTTGATCACTGAATTTGACCCTGCCTATATAGTATACTATCTATCTATCTATCTATCTATCTATCTATCTATCTATCTATCTATCTATCTATATATATATATATATATATATATATATATATATATATATATATATATATATATATAAAACAACAACATGTAGCAAATAATAACAAATTAATTTATATAGAAACAAATTATACTTTTAGAGCTTTATAAACAATTAAATAAATAAATAAACAAATTAATTAATGAATTAATTAATTCCTGAATTTAGAAATATCTGTTATAATGCTCAGTGCTTGCCCCGAGTATGTCTGTGTAAGCGCAGATTTATTTAGCTAATGCAGAAAATAAAAAGTGAAATTTCTGCACAAGCTTTCATCTTTGTGGGGAAACAAAGGCGGGGCAATATGCATGAATACAAGAGTGGCAGATAGGAGAAAAGAAGGAAAATATGTGTGCTTAATTAGCCAGTAATGATGGGATCTGACAAACAACATCTGTTTTCAAATTGGGAGTATGTTTGTATGTGTGTGTGGGGATTGAATGGAGTATGCCAGCACTCATTTTACTGAACATCTCAAACAGAACAGCTTGATGTGAGTTTAGAGAACAAAAAAGAAGCATGCAGCTTTCAAAAAAAAACTTTTACTTTTGTAATGCACTTTATTTTATCACACAGATATTAGAGAAAATGTTTAATTACCAGCCTTGCCATCCAGTCATCTTGAGCTATTTTAACTATAAATGCCAGTCCGATCAAATTTACCCTCTGCATCATATGCTGTCATGGGTAGAGATATATATGTCAGCCTGTGTGTGTGTGTGTGTGTGTGTCTGTGTGTGTGTGTGTGTGAAGACACTGGTGTCTTAAATTTCACTAATGAGTTAATGATGCCCCCTGGTGCTAGCCTGGCCCCTCTGTTTGTTTGTGTGTGTGTGTCTGCTTGTCAACAATCTGGAGGAGATCCAGAAGATTTCATCCTCCAAGCTAAAATCTGTATGCCCCATCATCCCACTTTCTCTGTGGAAATACATTCCTGTTTTTTGTGCATACTGCATGTTTTGGGATATATTCATCAGAACAGATGCGCTGAATTAGTTTACATCATTGACGTATTCTAAATCACAATGTAGTCTCATGTGTGTGCATATGTCTATGTGTGTGTGTGTGATGACTCTGTCCGGACTCAGGTCAGGGTTGATAGGGCCATTGACAGCTTCCCAGCAGGCCTGCTGTGAGACCTGTCAGTCTCCCTACTATTTTCTTCGTCCCATTCTCCTTCAACACAGTTCCTCCCTCTCGCTCCCCCCTCACTCCTGTCTGCATGTGTACACATTTGCTATGGATTAGCCATGGACATTATATTTTAACACCATAGGCAGCACTAGACCCATCTGCATGTTCCTCACAGCAGTTACAGAAATCCAAATAAAATCCAAATCCAAATCTAATTTAAAGCACATAGACCGCAACCAAGGTTTAGAAACATTAACACTTTAAAATATGATCCAGAAAAATGGATGCAACCAGTGCTAAATTTCATTGTTCTATAGCAGCTACCATTTGTTGGGTTTTGTTGCTGCTGCCGAACAAAAATTTCCCTTCAGGAACGGTTAATTGTCTTTCTATTGATCCAGTTGTTTTGCACTCCCCTGGGCTTGATTAGCAAACCAAGAGGGGACAGATGGTACCATTCCTATTACTGTTACCCCCTACCCCCCCACCCCCCCCACCCACCACCACTACCAAAATCAGAGTATTCATTGGAGAGAGAACTAGACATGTGAATGAAATGTTATGCCAGAACAGTCTTTGAAGCAACAGCCAACAAAAGAGTGTTAAAATATTTTTTTTGAGTCAACATCCTCGTTGTACTACTGTCGCTCTTAAATTTGAGAGCCACGTAGCGTTTTTTGTTTTTATTGTTGTTAACTTATTGCCTTTTTTTTTAATTGATCAATTCTGAAATCAGGATTTCATTATTTCAAAGGTTATGTTAGTACAGTACACATTAGTAGTTAAAATAGAGGACTGGTATTTATAACTATATCCAAATTCTGTGGATATATTGCAGTTTACTAAATTAATAGCAACTTCTTTTCAGCAATCTTTAGAACAAAATTTGGAAACAGTTATGACAAAAGAAAACAAACAAACAAATAAGCATACCAATCCATCAGCCTTAATTATACTATTGGCAAGATTATACCATATTGATTATTTAAGTTTGTTTCCACAAAACCCACTGTGGGATTGATATCCTTTCAACCCTCTTTCTTTTCAACAGCTCTTTTTCAACCCCCACTGGTCATACAAATTCATTTATTGAACCTATGTGGAACTGACTTGCTAAACCTCAAGCTGTTAGCCATACAGCTGAACTTTTACCACAAAGGCTGGATACCAAAGCTTCAAAAACATTTATTATCTTTATTAGTGCTTCTCTTTTATTTACTAATTAGTGTTTTTCCTTTGACAAAAGTTTCCTAATCAAATTTAGACATCCAATTTTCTTAAGACTTAAACAACTGAAAAAAAAAAAGTTAAATTCTTATATAGTTTTTACAAATGATGGTTATGGTTTGGTTCCTGATTTATATTAGTATGCTGGTTTAGCCAGCATACTAATATACGCCAACCAAAATGTTTATTATCATCCTTATTGCCAACTTGCCTGAGAAATTTTAAAAATAACAGCTTTCATCTGCAGGATCAAAGTATGTGGCCAAAGCACACTGGTGGTATTGATCAGTCATGGACTGTAGGATTGACTAAGTTGGTCTCTAAATCAATTTAATTCTAACATAGGCACAAGCACATGATAAGACATAATTACAAACCAACTAGCATAAGTAAAGGTTTCAAATGTGCCAAAATTAGTATGAAATATAACATATGGACAGGTAATGATACAAAGCTAGGCTGTAAACTCTGGCAGCAAGAAGAACCAAGAGGAGATGTGGGGCTTAATGTGACAAAAGCCTCCTTCAGGATCAGCTGAGAGCCATTCTCTCCCTTTCTGCTAATAACTGGATTAGTTGCGGAGGCAGAAAGGGGGTGGAGAGACAGACAGACAGAGCAGCAGGTCCAAACAAAACGGACACAGATTAAAAAAGGAGGGGGGTGTAGGTGCTTTGGGATCACAATTCCCACATGCATTGGGGAGGTATCCTGATGAGACTGACTAATTATATCAATATTTGGGAAAAAGGTTGTAGGTGGCAACAGAAAATGAGAGAGTGAAGGTTAAATCATGTAGAATTTAGCACAATATCCATTTTTCCATATTCATGATTTTTAAAATGGTGCACAATACATTTGTTTACTTCTGCCAAAACTGAGAAGTACAGTATCATAATGCACAAATGATGTAATGTATAAGCTACAGGGAGAGAGAAAAAAAGTGTGTATCATCACTGAGCATGGCTGTTTAAAACCACTGTTTTATTGAAACTCTGGGTAAATCTTGCCATGTTTGGAGAATAAATAAATACAAAAAACAGGACAGAGAGAGACATAGAGAGAGAGGAGAGAAGAACCAGAGAGAAAATTATAAAAACAGCTGTGGTGCTAAGGAATTCTGGGAAAATCTAAGACAAATGTCCATTTTTTCCTTTCTTGACTTGAGAAAGACAGCGCAGATCCTCAGAGATGCTTTATAAACAATGTTAGCTTGAACAGGATATCACGCAAGATCTGATCATAAAGGAAACTATATTATCCATATCTTTTAACGATAGCTTGTGGTAGCCAGGTTGTGGAAGAATGAGTTTATGGGGCATTTAAGAGTTTCTTTATGTATAGGAAAAGGAGAAAATGAGCAAAAAACTGACCCTTTCTAAGCAAGGGGGGAGGGATAAAGAAGGACAGTTTTTTTTCAGTCTCAAAACCCTAATCACTACCTAAAAGTGAAATATTACTGATATTTCTTACATACAGACTAAACTGGTTTTGTCCCTGAGAGAATTCATTGGGCCTAGTTTTAATATGCTAGTCTTAGGGTGATAAACCATGGGCCTTATTTTTCTCTTATCAGAATTCAGCTCCATTGAGTTCCCTCAAAATGATTATATCTCAGGTTTTTCTTCCCTTTAATCAAATGAAATAGAAGTAAAATAGACTGTGGACACTGTGCACAAATAAATCATTCAAACATGTTCCTGTTTGAGTCAAAAAGAAAAGGTTTGTTACCAGACTTACCTGTCAATGATGACAGGGTCAGATGGTGTCTCATTACGATTGCCGCAGCTTTTTTTCTCACAGCAGCGACTTTGTATGAAAAAGAGAAGATAATGAATGATTAAAACTTGCTGCATAAGACTACTACAATTAAAGCAGTCAAGCAATATGTCACAATGATTGTGAATGATCAAGCTCAATCGGCACTTCTAAAGCTACACACACAAACATGACCCTATACAGAGCAGACAACCCACACACACACACACCATCGGAGGACCTCCTGTCTGTTCATGGGCACTTCCCCACTCCTACCCACCCCCTCACCCCCCACCCCTCATGCACCACGCCACCAGCATAACAAAAGTGCCCCCCCCACCCCTGGCCATCTGCCTATATGCTTTCTCCTTTCACCCACCCCACAGCCCCCCGTCAGACAGAGTCACTCCCCAGCTGTGTAGCCTGCCCTCTGCACCCCCTTCCCCATCAGCTCTGTTATTAACCAGCTGTGAGCGCCCACTCTGGCATCTGCTGGCTACACAATGGGGGCAGAGCCAATTCTGACTCCCCCTCTGCCCTCCCTAATTCTGTCCTCAAGCCTGAGGTCACTGCTCACCCCCGTCTCTTCTGTCTCCTGTGACACTTGCTGTTCCTCTTTTTCTCAGCCCAGCTACCATGTACTCTTTATAGACATGAACTTATTCTGTATAGAAAATGTGTATTATTCATCATTTTGTTAATGATTAGCATTTAGCATCGTCTGTGAACATCAGTGCAGGCTTGCAGTTTGCTTTTATCAATGCTAGGTGAAATTGTTGTTTAAAAATTCAATCATTTCAAACGGTAACCACAAAAATTCCCCCATGCAGATTTTGTTTGTGGTTGGTCACGAATTTGCCACACTGACCAACAGAAAGCCGCTTAGTTTAAAAGTGACCTCATTTCCATAACGTGACTGCGCCTTTAGAGTGAAACTGACTATAGAAATTAATTTTTGGTTGGTTGAACATACAGCATATTTTCCTGAAGTATTGCTTTTAAAGGTCTAGGGATTCAAACACAGAAGCCATTACTGCTATTATGAACGTGTGACCCAAGACAAGAAAACATGTACATTTTACTGGATTAATATGGGGATGTTCTGAGCAAATGTTTTCTGCAAGGGCTGAAATCAGTCCTAAATCAATGTAACTCAATATTCTGTAGAGTTGTAACATAGATCTAACATTTCCAATATGTGTGTACCTTCCCTTAATAATGAGAGTTTGTGGTCTTGTACTATGATAGCTAATCATGTTAACATTACTTATGCTAAAAAAGCAAGAATCTTTCATTGAATATTTTCTAAAATATACTTTTTTTCTCAGTATGATGAACAGTTTAATAATCTGAACAACTTTTCCCACTATAAAGAACCTTTTGCACATTGGTTCCAACCATTGATGCCAATAAAGAACCTTTATTAATAAGAATGTAGGTAGACTGATGTAAAGTATGGGTCGGATTTGCTGCAAGTTCAAAAAAGCTCAAACAAGTTATCCCCCTTAAATGGCACCTTGCAGATCAACAGATTTAATTTTATTTTTTCTCACCTGCACATGACCTCATGAGTAAGCAGAACACGGCACATTTCTGGATTCTTGTTCTGTCCCTCGTATGATATAGGCTGAACCATGTAAAGCACAATTAAAAAGAGGTTATCAACACATTACAGAGCAAAACTAAGAAAGTGTTTCTTGCGGCTAAAAGAAGAAGATGCTTTACCTGTTTAGTGACAGAATCAATGAGACGTGCATAAAGATCTTGTTCTGTGCGAACACCTGTGAACAAAAACAACAAACAAACCTTGTTAATGCCTTATTCTTAACAGATGTTGATACAGACACTACTTAAATTTGGAACCACATTGCCATTGGATTAAACAGTATGAAAGTGTAGAATATGTTAT
Source organism: Carassius gibelio (assembly GCF_023724105.1). Lineage (NCBI taxonomy): Eukaryota > Metazoa > Chordata > Actinopteri > Cypriniformes > Cyprinidae > Carassius > Carassius gibelio. The sequence continues at coordinate 8,611,112 of NC_068400.1, forward strand.
TTCTTTGATAAGAAAACAAAAATAAAAGTGTTAAATGTCCATTTAACATATAATATGATCACATAATTATTGCTTTTTTGCTCTGCAAAAATTCAATGTTGAATGCTATATGTCCCAACAGAATGATTATATTTGTGGACAAGAAGATACATGTGATGAGAAATGTTGAGCATACCATTACTATAGAGGAGCTGGAGTTTGTAGTGAGTTCCATTATTGGTCTTTTCCCCCGTCTGCTCCTTAGAAGAACAACAAGGTCAGACATGGAAAGAACAAAGAATTTTGATCACACAGAATTAGCATTTAATCAAGCATACAGGAGTTCATGATTGATTAATGTCTACAAATCACATCTATACTACTGCAGTATACAGTTTTAATGAGTTTGGTGCATTTACCACTCATAAGCGAATTGCATTACTGCCAAACATTCCATTTGCATCTCTTCTCAGTTTAACCATCGGGGATGCAGGTAACTGTTGTACTGTAATGTAAAATGCAACTACATGCATTTTTTTATTACAGTATGTGATGTGATACTGTAAACTGAGGCCTTACCATTACCATTACTGTAAGTGTGATTTTGTAATTTTCGATAACACACTGAAGAGATTATAAACATTAAATTCACCACTTACTTGTGAAAATAGCATTGAAGTGAATAGAGAAACTATAAAAAAAATATCTAACTTTACTTTTAGGCATCTGATGTGTAAGAGTGCAAGAATGGCTTCTCTCATTTTCCTGCAATTCAAATATTCCTTATATTCTGTTTGTTTTATAAAGTTTTGTTTTCTCTCGCCAAGCTCAAGCTTTAAATCTATGTTAAACTGTAGGAAACATAATCAGAAATCCAATAATATTCAATTATGTGAATCATGTTATAGAATATACCTTATCCTGCTCCACAAAGTCAACAAATGCTGTCCTCTCCACTTCCACAGGCTGTCCATTGCGGTCATAAAGTGCCAGAACAAAATGGAAGAAGTTGGACTTTCTGAGATTGGAGGGAGGCTGCTTTTCAAAGTGAGCACGGGATAAAGCCAATCCACTATGGATGTAGGGTTTGCAGAATAAAAACAGATGATTTATTTATTCATGTTTTTCAATATAACTGACCATGGTATAATACAATCCACCAAATTCAACATACAATTCTTAATGCATGTCTCCGACAAGATATAAAAAATTAAAAACATCTCTATTGGAGCCACAGTCCACTGATTCTAGTAATAAAAATGTTTGCTTGTGTCTGAATTTGTAAAACCTTGTCTTGTTGAAGACAGTACTTATTTAAGCCTAAAAAAAGTTTATTTTGAGCACATAGTCATGATTAAAATATTAGAAATAGCCTATATAATTAAGCAACTGTCTTTTTCATATTTTATTAGTTGCTTTCACCAAATTCTATTACAGGTTCTTAAATTGTTTTAAAAATTAAAGGATAAAAAAAAAAAAAAAAAACGTTAGCATCAATGTGATATATCACACGTTTTGTCATAAGGACACACTTGAACCACCCAAATGTAGCCATCAAATCAGGTTTTCAATGTTGTAATTTTTCTAATAATATATAACATTAAAATAAAACATATAACTATAACATTTGATGAAATAACTCGTGACATCTCAAAAAATCGTAAAAAACTGACAGCTAATTACGAATGTATTCCTATAGATTTATATGAAACAACTAACAAGTTTCGATGGTTGCCTTTTCCAAAGGCACCAATGGTCTCTGTAATCTGGGCCGTTGACATAGATTAATTTATGTAATTATGAAATCGAAAAATAAATACTGAAATCGTAGATTCGTGTCTTTTCGGTAGCCTAATACTTAGGATGATTATTAGAAGTGTAATTATCACCACTATAGTCTGCTTTTAATTATATGATTTTGAATTCCTCAAAATAAAACTATTCAGTTGTGTATAGCCTAAATTCTTTGATACTGGATTAAATGTATGCTTAAAGATAATTAGGCTATGTTACACTTCAAGTGAGCAAGTAGTAATGAAAAGGAAAGAAGAACGACAAACAATTGCCGTTCAAGTGACGTGCTCAAACGTTTTAAGTAATATCATCGTGACACAAAACGGGTTTCATTGTATTGTCTTGTTTGCCTCTTTCACTCGACTCGTGACTCTGTCACCTCAAGCTATTGACAAGAGCACTGAAGGCTGAGATCCGAAGCTATAATCTCCGGTGTCATTTTACGTTCACCGCCACAGAAGAGCCTTACCTGTTGCTAGATATTTTTGCAACGTTGTAGAAAACAAAACACTCTTAAAGTTAATGATTCTAAATACAAAAAGAAACCATACACGTGCATGTTACATTTGGTAGATACATATTCTGATAGCCTAACTCATAACTTCGTTTAGGCTAATAGGCCTATTTATTTTATTTTTAATTCATGTTCTGTTCTTTTGGATGGTAAATAAACAGTTTAACATTTGTGTTGTGTGTTATTTCTAAGGATGCACAGTTTATGAAGAAATATTTTTAGACTTTAGGTGGTGTTTTTACATGTAAAGATTTTTTTTAGTGTAGCTACATCAGTGCAGAATACCCTACCTCTGTGCCGCTATGTTTGCATCAATAACGCCGACATTCCGCACCCAAGAACGAACAGGATCCATTTCTTCTTCAAAAGTTCCAACTTTCAACCCTCGGATGTTTCTTGTCGGGTGATCTTGACTCCCAAACATTTAAAACAAAATTGCAATAACAGGGCAGCTTCTTGTGCAAAAGCACTAGCCTTTACAAAGTCGAAATATTGTGGAAATTCTGCTTATCACTTAGTAGGTTTAATGATTTTCTCAATTTTAAGATTAGACTGCCGGCATTCTCTGAAATAGTCCATGAAATACCCCGTGCTTCTTTTTGGAAACTGTTTGGAAACTTGCTTTCTTGGCGTAGATTTTTCCTTCTTCAATACCCATTCAAACTATAGTCCGCTCGTTCACCTGTACAGGAGCAACATTCACTTACCAAACAAAGTCGGCCGATAAGCTATGCTTCTACAAATAAACCCACTCAAGAAAGTTAAAACATCCACAAATTGCTCTGAAGATGTTGTCTGCTCTGCCGATTACCTTGTAATTGCTGAGGATGCTTATCGTACCCGTTCAAAACCATGAGAACGTGATGATGCTGGGAGAGTCTACTGGGACCCATACTATCTGCCAGAGCTCCAAAAAAGAGGAGGGGCGAATCCGTATTTGGAATACTGAAAAGTCCCCCTTTTTTGACGTTCTTGCAGTAATTCACTGTTTGTTGGAATATGCAAAGGACATAGCATAGCAAATGAATGTTTCATTTATTTATGTATTTATTTTTGACCTATTTCAGTTACATTTTCATTAAATGTCAATTCGTTGGACTAGCCTATTCAAAGCACAGCACTAAATTACTACAAATAGGACACATCTTATAAATAGCTGTAGGATTTTAAAACAACATATATATATATATATATATATATATATATATATATATATATATATATATATATATACACATACATACATACATACACACACACACACACACACATACATATATATATATTATATATATTGTTGGGTTTATGATTTTTTTCTGAATTATTTTGTGTAAGTAAATTCATCTATTACAAAGAAAAACGAATATTAAATGAGTCTGAACGGCTGACATCTGCTGGTAGAAAGCAGCAGACGGCCAAAACAATGAGATTTTTCTGAACTTTTTTAAGACCATTTCCTCTCTGTAAGAAGAAGCTTTTCCATCTTTTCTTGCTACTGGATAGGGTTATTGTCTGTTCGTGGGGCTCAAATAACTAAACAATGAATGTGAGCCCCCCCACCAAACACCACCACCCGGCTTATACCAACCATCTGCCAGCACGCCTCGGAGTCAGCTGTTCACCCTATTATGTGACCTGTTGCGGAATCCATGTACACTCTGCAACGTAGCCTACTCACTGTTTCACTAGCCGCACCACTACTAGGCCTACATTTGTATTTCATATGAAAATAATAATAATAATAAAAATAATATGTTGTTTCGTAATCGATAATAAATATTTCTTAATTTCGATTTTTCGAAAAGCTGGCGCAGCATCGGGGATCTGATATTTTACCCATTATTTTGAAAACTTGTAGCCTTCTATTTGCTTAATAGAATATAGGTTAAATATGAGGCTCCATCCATAACCACAACACAAACCTACCCCTTGGGGCAAGCAAAGGAAACTTTTAGCAGATGTTTTACGTGAATACGCGCACCCGTGCACCATAATTGTCAATATTTCTCAAACGCCATTTATTTACTTGGTCTACATTAATATGCATTAGATAAGCATTTTAGGCAAGCTATATTTCATTCTAAGATTTAAAAGACGTGACTTATAAATATTGTTAGTTGCTTATTAGCCTACTTGATCATTATAAAGCTGGTAGGCTATAGGGCTAGGCTACCTATTCAGATAGTATTTCCAGAGATATATAATGTTTTGCCATTGGTGTTGAGTTACATAGGCTACATGCACTTGAAGAGCTCCATGTAGCTGGGTCTAGAAAATGTGTAATTTAGCTAATTGAAACTTGTTTTAATACCAAAAAGTGCTTTAATAACTGATAGGTCTTTTTAATATGGCGTCATTTTCTGTGAGGAATGATCGAGAAACGTTCAGCCCATCCCCCTGTCTCAAGTGAAGAATGTTGTGCAAATCTTAGTGAGATTAATTAAAACACTAAAACAACTTAACGTGTCTCAGTTGTAATAATATATTAATGTTTTGTATGTTTATGTTTTCCAACCACGTAAATAGTCTACCCGATAAGGCTGTCAAATTTCCTAAGATAATTTTTTGTGCAGTTACATTTATGCATTTAGACGCTGTTTCTTGGGAAATGAACCCACTAACTTTTTCGCTACTGACGCAGTGCTCTAGCACTGAGCTACAGTAACACATATCATGTCTTGAAGAGCAAGAGTCATACTCTAAGCGAAATTAGGCTAGTTAATATAATGTTAATATAAATAAAGTAGGCTATAATATCAGGAAACAGGCAGCAAAGTTAGCTAAGAGTTATAGTATCCATCCATTCAGAAATTATTTTCTTAATTCGTAAGGCACTGCATGCAAAAGTGATTCCTTTGGTTGAGTTTTATTCCAGTGACCTAACTTAGCAGCAAATTATCTTATGTTCCAAAACAGGTACAGATCTGTAACTTCACAATTTAAAGATAGCCTATTGCTTGTCAATTTAATTTCTTGATTAGCATTAATGGGGAATTTTATCTTTACAAGAATGCTCATTTACACGCACATTTTCTTAGACTAAACTCTCCAAAGCGTTAAACAACATCATGCACTCATAGTTTTTTCCGCTCTTATGCATTTTTCAACTCGTTTATTTATGTAGCGCTATTTAAGATACACACTACACACTGTTTCAATGTAGTTTCACAGACATACACATTGTTAATATTTTGTTAATATAGGTAGCCTATACATTACACAGTTTACAGAATAGCGACAGATCAGTTTACATTTGGAAACGACATAAACGATCAAACAGCTGAGAGTTTTTTTTTTTTTCGTTCCTCGGTCGACATAAAGGGTTCATTAAACGTAGAACCTAACAAAATACTATTTGAACAATGAATTGTAGCATTTCGACAGAGAACTAGTATAAAGTCCTTATGTCCACAATTTGTACTTAGGTTCTATTGAAGATAGAGTGTTTTGTACAGTGCTAGAACTGTCACTGGTGTCCCTTAAAAAATTACGCCCTGCAGAACTGCCCTTGTTAAACAGCCACGTGGACAGCACCCTCCTACCTCCACTGTCTACAGCTCCTCCAGAAGCCTGCGATCGGTGATTGAGCGGCGCCTCGTGGTACCACCGCAGAGAGGCACACTCAGAGCCGAATCCCTGACACTTTTCGAGAAACTATTGAAACTTACTTATATATTAACTTGTACTTGAAACTTGTACTGATATATTATGTTATGTAAAACATATTAGCCTGAATGCACTGTAAGTCGATTAGCGTCTGCTAAATGCATACATGTATTAAAATTTATTTATTTATATAAAGTATATAGAGAGAGTGAGACTTATTTCCTGTTCCAATACATAGCTGTCTTTTGTGCACTTCAGCAACTCATTGACATAACCCTTAATCTATAAAAAAAAAAAAAAAAAAAAAAAAAAAAAAAAAACAAGTTATAAAGTGTACAATATAGCACAATTAAATCCTTATATTATAATCACATTGCACTTGAATCAAGATAAAGGTAATCTGCCGATTGTCCTGCAGGTGACTGCATCTTCAATGCACTTAGGGCTTTGCGATTACTCCAGGGCTGCGTTTCCCAAAAGCATCGTAAGCCTAAATTGATCGTAAAAACGATCGTACGGTTGATCTTAATATTACGGTCTGTTTCCCAAAAGCATCGTAGCTTAAGTAGCACTTGAAAATCTTCGTAGATCTACGAGTGCTCTGGAGTAATCGTACATCCCCAAGTGCATCGTAAGAAGACAGATTTATGAGGACACCTGCTGGACAACCGGCAGATTACACTTATCTAGATTTAACACACTGCAACACGAGTAATATAATAATTTTGATTGTACTTTATTGAACACTTTATTGTACTCGTTTTTTGTTTACATGAATTTATAAATGAAATAAATAAAAAGGGGAAAACAAGATAAAAAAAAACACATCTAAATAAAATGAATGAACAAAAAAAAAATAAAATCATAAAAGAAGTAATGTGGGAAATTTGCTTCAAAGACTGGGCAAAATAGGAATGAATTCAAAAAAATCTGTCAATGACTTGCTGACGTGCACGAAAACCAGCCAAGTATTGGGCATTTCTTGGTTGGCCATGTGGTCCCATGCCATCTTCGTCCTCCACATCCTCCTCCTCCTCCTCCACCTCTTCATCTTCCTCCCTGTTAAGTAAGGGCACTCTCATCTGCACTGCAATGTTGTGCAGCATAGCTGTTACTATTATTACTGCACAGCACTTTTGTGGAGCAAACAAAAGACCACCGCTGGACTGGTGAATTGCCCGAAAGCGCATCTTCCACCTCCCTATTGTGCGTTTCACAATACTACGTGCAACACGGTGTGTCTCGTTGAAATTTGTCTGCCTGTTATTCATAGGATTAGCCACAGGCGTGAAGAGATATGGCCTCAGTGGGTAACCACTGTCCCCAAGCAGCCTCCACTGTCCCTGTAAGTTTTGTGCCTCCTGACCAACAGATGAATTGGTGAACATGAAGGAGTCGTGTGTGCTTCCGGGCCACCTTGCCACAATGTCTGTAATCGAACCCTTATGGTCACAGATCACCTGGCAGTTGATAGCTGCATAGCCTTGAGGCATATATATACATGGCCATCCACAGATGGTGTAAGGATAGGGATCAAGTCACCATCGATCACTCCAATGACCTGTGGGATGTGATGATGTGTTAAAAAATACTGTTGTATTTCTGTGATGTCCTGTCTTGATGCTGGAAATTGAATGTGTTCCACAGCAAGTGGAAGTAATGCATTGGTGACCGCTTGAACAGCTCTTGAAACTGATGCCTTACTTAGTCCAAGCCCATCACCAAGTACCTGGAGAAAACTGCCTGTTGCATAAAATCTCAAGGCTGATAGGAGTTGGATTTCAGGGGAGAAGTCAAAATTTCTCCTGGTGGCATGCATCAGCTGAGGTCCAATGCTATTTAGCAATTGGGCTATTTGTTCTCTTGGCAGACGGTATCGCCTTATTATAGCCATGTCATTAAGGATATCCAAGGGGGTTTGATGCTGTCTGATGAAGGCATTTAAAGTCACCAGTCTACTTCTGTCACAGTGTCTGGGTTGTTGTTCCCCGGGGTTCCACTAGATGTCCTCCTTCTCACGGTGTCTGTCCCAGATCACTTCCTGTTCCCTTATATGGTCACCTTCCTCCTTGTTGCGTAATTGATTGTTCCCCCCACCTGTCTCCTCTTTCCCCATTATCCTTCTGTGTATAAATACCCAGTCTGTCTTAGTCTATGTCACGGAGTCCTTGTTTAATGTCAGGTTATTTCATGTCCGTCATCCTTGCCTTGTCTTGCCTTGTCTTCGTGTCTTGTTTTTATGTAGATGGATGTTTTGGTTTCGACCCCTGCCTGGACTTTTTACCCCTCTGGATTATCCCTTGAATAAATATTACTTACCTGCAATTGGTTCTCTCGCCGTTTTTCAAGCGCCTCGTAACGTGACAACTTCATGGTCATCTCTGTCTTTGTCTTTCTCTGACCCTCAATTGAAGAACACGCTGTAGTGCAGCCATGATTTCCTCTGCAAGTCTAGTGAGGTGTAAACTCTATACTAATCCTAGCTTAATTGAAGAAACCATGTGAAGGTCATCAGGCTGTGATAATGTTCACATATCCCACTGCCTATCATCAATTTCAGTAATGACATTAGGCCCTACCTTGAAGAAAGTGAAGGTGTGGCATGCTTAGAAACTGTATAGATTACATATTATATTCCTTTAATCTATCCTCTGTTCATAATGATGAAAAGTTGTGCTTATTATAAAAATGTATACATAGAACAGTACTGGTAAAAAATGTTGTTGATTTTTTTGTCTATACCTGTAGAAATGTATTGGCTAGATGAAGTACTGTATATATATTTGTGTTATCTGTCACGCCAAATATATAGACTTTATATTAATAATATTGAAACTTAAATGCTTATGTCTGAAAATAATCATCAACCATTAGCCATTTACTTCAGAAACATTTGGAAGAACTCATAACAATTATTATATTATTTCATATGGTCCTAGGCCTCGTGTGCATGGTTCAACAAACACATGGACATCAAAAACACTGCATATAGCTTTATTAATAAAAAACATTGCATAGTTTTATTAATTTGGGTTATTCAGTTCCCCACAACCTGCAAAATACATTGTACAGTGAGATGAGTCATAACTACATATAGAAAACATTTCACATTGCACAAATTACTGAAACAATAAATCACATTACCTGTGTCTTCTGGCAAGATAATTGGCACAGAAATTGAGGGCCTTGCAAAACTCATCTCCTCTAGTGCAAGCCTCCTCTCTTCTAAGGCCAGTTTGGCCTTCTTGAGCTCAATGAGCTGCTGTTGGAAGTTGTTGTCTCTCTCAATGGCTTCTTGAAGGCAATGCCTAATGTCTTTCAAGACATCTAGTTTCTCTCTCTCCAGCCGCACTAGGTCCTGACTACAGCTACAGACATTCTCAAACTGCTGAGTTGTTGTGGCTGCAGTCTGGACCACTGAAGATGGAGGCTGTGGTCTGGGAGGGTTTTTTGGAGGACTAGGAGATGGTAGGTGCTCGGAGATGGCAGATGAAACTGATGGTTCCTCTGAGCATGAAGGACCTGACTCAGGTTCAGGCTCAGGCTCAGGTTGAGTTATCCCTACTCCGCCATGGATGTCAATACCACCACTAATTCCATCTGAACCACTTGTGCCAAGTATTGACAATGCCTTTTCTTCCTCGGCTGTAAGAAGGGGGGACTCATTGGTCCCACCACCTGTTTTTTTTTAATTGCAGTCCTCTGCAGTGCCCTCTTCCTTTTTGCTAGGCTTGCAAAATCTTGCCACTTCTTGCAGACCTCCTTCCGTGACCTTTGAACACCCCTGGTTGCAGTTAGTTTGGTAGCAATGTCCTCCCAGATGTTTTGTTTTTCTTTATTAGTATGGCGTCCTTTAAATCTGGTAAAAATCACATCTTTGTTTTTCTCTATCTCCTCTATAAGAGGACATTAATTTCATCCTTTTGAAAGGTATCTTTTCTTGTTTTTTTTTTTGTTTTGTTTTTTGTTTTTTGTTCAGCCATTTTGTCAGTGTCTCCGCCTGTATGTAGGTGCTTTATATAGACTTGATTGTCTTGATTGGTAATCCAAAACAGATGACAATTATTAGGTTAAACGTTCAGAATACGATTCCATATAAGGTTAAATTTCAGCACTTCGCGAATGGACAGCGACTCGTAAGTAGCACGTAGAGCGCGTTCATGTTAAGTGCATTTTTGGGAAACGCTCGTGGAATTGCTGCGAGCGTTCGTAAGTTTGCACGTAGAAAACGCTCTTAAGAGCTAAGATACATCGTTATCGGGAAACCCGGCCCAGAGCATTTGTAGATCTACGATGATTTTCAAGTGCTACTTAACTTACGATGCTTTTGGGAAACAAACCGTAATATTAAGAACAGTCGTACGATCGTTTTTACGTTTATGAAGCTTTTGGGAAACTTAGCCCTGGGCCTGGTTTCTCGATAACGATTGATTTTAGAGCTTAAGAGCTTTTCCTACGAGTCATTTTACGATCGTTCGTTATTGTTTCACGTGCGTTTCCCAAAAATGCACGTAAAGCAATCGCACGTATACTGTAAGTGCTACTTAGGAGTCGGTATCCGTTTGTCAAGTGCTGAAATGTCGCCTTAAATAATGGCTCTTAATTGTAGTAAACGATCGCTGGGTTCCAGACAGACAACTTGGATATAATAACTATAATACAATACAATATTAAACTATAGTCTATAATATTATACTTTATATAATATAATACTTTAAATACTTATATATTATTTTAGGTAAAACATGTTAGCCTGAATGCACTGTAAGTTGCTTTGGATAAAAGTGTCTGCTAAATGCATATATTTATATACAGTTTAGGTAGAGAGAGAGAGAGAGAGAGAGAGAGAGAGAGAGAGAGAGATTTTATAGCACTTTATTTAATCATTTAAATACAATGAACCAACATACACTTTACTCAAGACATTTAGCAAAAATCAATTCACCATCTCTAACAAAGCACAACATTTCTTTGCAATTCCATACATTTTCAAATTCCTCTATATTCTTCATAGTTTTGTAAAATAAAAAATCAAATCTAATTCTTACTTTTATTAAACTCTTAAAAAATTGTACGACATCTCGACCCACTTCACCATCTATTTTCTCCTTTCTTGTCAAATAAATAGCCATTTTCGCTTTTCCAATCACAAAATTAACAAGCTGCCCTTTTTTTCTCTTTTTTTTTCCACAACTTGAAACCAAAGATAAAACCAACCTTTGAAAACACTACTTTAAACCCCACAAACATGAGATTAAGCATCAAAAACAAGTTTTTAAGCCTGTCACAATGTACAAAACAGTGAAAAATAGTTTCCCTCTGATCACAAAAAGGACATTTGCTATCAATTGCTGAATTAATTATGCTAACAAACGCATTTACAGCAACAATACCGTGCAGTATTCTCCACTGCAAATCCCCATTTGCTTTGGTCAATGGTGGCTTGTATATACTTCTCCACACAGGTTTACAATCATTTTCAACACCAAAATGAACAGCCCATGGCGTTTCAACCCGCACTTTCAGTTTTTCCTTGTTTAACATTTTAACACATAATTCATACAACTTTTTTCCATTCACAGAACAAAAACACAACCTTTCCAAACCTTTTGTCCCAAGTAAATGATGAGAACTTTCTTCTTCAGTAAACTCTGGTGAAATGTCCATGTTTGGAAAAATGTCATTTGCTTCTGGTGCAGATCGTCCACTGCCAAATTCACTAATTAAAAGCTTATCTTCATCATTGAGAGTTTTTTTAACATTGTCCAAGAAACGATCCACCACTCTCTGTGACCGGAGCCCCAAACATTGTGCCAGGGCATTCACGTCATCAAAGTCATTTCCAACAACCTCCAGTAATTGTCTTAAGGTGATGATTTTTCCTGTTATTAATAATTTCATCATTCCAGGCATTGTTTGTCTGGCAACATCCAGTCTTGCACCTTTAACTAAAGGTTCTTCAAGAAGCCAATGAAGGGATGTCATAGGCATAGTCCTTACAGTTCTTACTAATAACCATGCTTTTAGAACGCTACGGTAATATAAGGGAAGGCCTTTTATGTCTCCTGCTTCACAGTTAATCCAAAAAAGACTTTTGTTTAACCCCAAACCTCCAACTTTTTCCAAAATAAAATGTATTCCTGCTTCCCATACATTACTTTGACCGTACAGCAGTTTCTGAACAAACTGTAATCTAAACGCTGTTTTACGGCTTTCTAGATGCAGAAGACCTTGTCCACCGTCATCCCTTGTAAGAAGTAACACACATTGTGGCACCCAGTGCATCTTCTTATTCCAAAAGAAATCAACCATTAAAGCCTGGATTCTTGACAGAAGACCTGCAGGTGGCTCAAGTACTGCTAAACGGTGCCACAATGTTGCTGCTACCAAGTTGTTAATAATTAAGGAACGTCCTCTATATGACATTTGTGGCAATAACCACCTCCATTTTTTAAGTCTTCCTTCAACCATCTCCATAACACCATCCCAATTTTTCATAATGGTTTGATCATCACCCAAATGGACTCCCAAATATTTAACACCCCCTGTAACCCATGACATTCCACCTGGTAAATTTGGTTTTCCTTGAATCCACCCACCTACTTCCAATGCAGTACATTTAGCCCAGTTTACTCTTGCTGAAGATACTTTGCCATACCTCTCTACCACCCCTTGCATTTTTTCCACATCACTGCTTCCTTTAACAGCTATAATTACATCATCTGCATAAGCAGACAAACAAAAAACTCTGTTCACTAGACAAAGACACTCCTTCTAAAATATCTCTTAATTTACATAAAAACGGTTCAATTGATATTGAATACAACATCCCTGACATTGCACAACCTTGCCTAATTCCCCTTTTAACTTTCAAAGGAACACACAAACCACCATTGACCTTAACTACACTTTCAATGTCACCATACAATACTTTGACCATTTCAATAAAAGTTGAAGGAAACCCCAAAAAATCAAGCACATTCCATAAATATTGGTGCTCAATTCGGTCAAAGGCCTTTTCTTGATCTAGCGAAATCATACCAAATTTCTTGCCTGTCATTTTTGCTATCTCAAAAAGATCTCGAACTAAACCAATGTTGTCTGTGATTGATCTGCCCGGTACACAGTATGACTGATCCGTATGTATAATTTGCTCCATCACTATTCTCAACCTGTTGGCCAAAGTCTTTGATAATATCTTAAAATCAACGCAAAGCAAGGACACGGGCCTCCAGTTTTTGATCTCTTTCAGATCTCCTTTTTTGGGTAAGAGGGTCAAAACTGCCCTCCTACAGCTCAAAGGCAGCTGACCTCTGGCAATGCTGTCTGAAAAAACTTCCAGCAAGTCATTGCCCACCAATTCCCAGAAAGCTTTATAGAAATCAACCGTTAGACCATCTAACCCTGGAGCCCGACCATTTTCCATGCTCATTAAAGCTGTATACAATTCTCCCAGAGTCAGTTGGCTCACCAACTTTTCTTTTGCCTCCTCCTGCACTTGAGGTAGGCCTCCGAGAAAATCTTGTACCAGCTCTTGGTCCTCCTTATACTCACATTTGAACAAGTCCTTATAAAAATCAGCAGCCCTCCTACGCACATCAGCAGTTTCAGTGAGTTCTTGCCCATTGGCTGACCGGAGACAATGAATGATTCTGCTTTGGCCATTTTTCTTTTCCAGGCTAAAGAAAAACTTGGAAGGAGCATCCATTTCAGAAGAATTCTGAAAACGAGACCTGATCAATGCCCCCTGTGCTTTACTACTGAGCAGATCTCTTAATTCCGCTTTTTTTCCAATAAGAGAATTCACTTGATTTCCTGTAGAATCACGTAAATTTTGCATTTCTAAAATATCATTTTCCAAAATGCGAATTTTTTTAGACATATTCTGGGTGACATTGAAATTGTATTGTACACAGAGTTGTTGTATTTGTTTCTTTCCCAAATCCCACCACTGTTGTACACTTGAAAACATTGCCTTTTTAACCTTCCATTCTTTCCAAAAAAACTCAAAACAATTCTTAAAATGTAAATCTTGCAACAAAGCACTATTAAAAATCCAATATGCACTTTTTACTTTCAAAAACTTTAAGAATACACTTGCTATCACCATGGAATGGTCAGAAAAACAAACAGGGCTAATACAACATGTTTTTACAATTTGTGCTTGATGTTTAAAACAATACAGCTTATCCAGTCTTGCCATTGAAACAACCCTTTCTCTTATTTGTACCCATGTGTACTGTTTAACTTTACTGTTCAAGTTTCTCCACACATCCACTAAATCATTAGTTTCAATAAAATGATTCAACGACAACCTGGAAGCTGTATGAGGTTCAAGATGGTTTCTATCTATATCCATCGCAGTACAATTAAAATCCCCTGCAATCAGGAGATAATGGTCAGGATCACAATTTTGCACAGTATTTAACAATGTTTCTAAAAACAGCAATCGCTCAGTTGCCAAAACTGGAGCATACACGTTTATTAAGACAAATGTTGCAACATCAAATTTTGCATTAACTTTTAAAAGTCTTCCTTCCACAATTTCTTCCACCTCATATGAGATTGGCAAACAACTTTTTGCAAAGAAAACTCCTACACCAGCACTTGTACTGTTTTTATGACTAAGAATAGCCGTACCCTCCCATTCTTTTCTCCAATTCACTTCATTTATCATATCACTATGGGTTTCTTGAGCAAAAAAAAATATCTATGTGTTTAATTTTCATTAACTGAAACAACTGACTCCTTTTTTTAATATCTCTTGCTCCATTCAGATTTAAAGTTGAAAACTTCAAATCAATCATAAATAAAAGTTTTTCTTTTCATTTCAGTTAAATTTGATCTGCACGCACTTTTTGTACAATTTTTTTCAATCTATGGACATCTTGACTTGATAGTCCTTCTTCCCCTCTTTCTCTCATTAAGAAATTTGCAGACTCAATGAAAATTTTTCGATCCGGAAAGAAATCATCTATCACCACATTCCGTTTGCCTTTTGTAATGAACAAAAACCATTGTACTTTTTCAAGACTGTACCCACTAGGCCCTTGGCTCTCATTCAGAGACACCACAGTGTCTGAAGGATCGTTTTCACAAGAGCTGACCACAGAAACATCAGTAGATGAGTCATCAGAAGCGTCCTCCGAACTATTACCTTCCCCATCTTTTATTGACTCTTGGCTGTTCTTTAATTGTTTCTTTAATTTTGACCCCCCTTCCTTTTGTCTGGATTTCCTTTTCACTACAGGGATTTTAAATACTAATTCTTCCTCCTCCATCATTATACTTTCCTCATCTATTGTAGCTTCTACCACATCTTTTATCATTTCACCATCCAGTACCTTTGGATCAATCTCCAAAGCACTTTCAGACACTTGTGCACCTAAGTTTGGCTCTGCTTCTTTTTCAGCCTGAATCACATTTTGTTTATTTACATCTCTTTGGGGAGCATTGTTTTGCTCTGGACAAAAACGAACTTGATGATCTACCCCCCCACACCTGAAACACTTCATCGTCTCAGTTGTGGCAAAAACCACATAGTCAAATCCCTCTACTTTGAACTTCAGCACTATATTTAAATCTTCTACATCCCCTTTCAGAATCATGAAAAGTTGTCTACGAAAAGACACGACATTTTTCAACAGAGGGGATTTGCACCCCAGTGGAATCTTTCTTACTGCCGAAACTATTTGCCCGTGTCTTGCCAATTCACGCTCTAAAATCTCGTCACTAATAAACGGCGGTGCGTTTGAAATCACAACTCTTTTAGCCGGATTAACAAGCGGGAGAGGTCCAATATGTTCGTCTTTAATTACAATCCCTTGTTCAACAACTTGATTAACTTTGTCAATTGACTCCAAAAACAATACAACTGCACTGTTCATTCTCGACGCAGATTTAATGCAACTATGCCCAACAATCTCTCCCACTGCGAGGCTGCATTCCTCAACGGAGCATTCCACCCCGACCGGTATCTTAATGCCATGCCGGCGCGTCAACTGACTGAACGTCATTTTCGTCTAAACGCCACACCGGCCAGAAATGGAAACAAATCCGGCCGCTGTAAACTTCCACCACCCCACTAACAGTGCTTTCCTTAAATTACCAACTATAAACTATATAAACATCAAAATAAGAAAAGATAGAGCAAAAGATCGCAACCACTCACCAAACACTCTCAGACACGCGCTCAAAGCAAACGCGCAAACGCTCCTCTCACACTCAGCAGCCACACGCCACACCGGAAAGTGAAAGAGAGAGAGAGAGAGAGAGAGAGAGAGAGAGAGAGAGAGAGAGAGCTCTCGTCGTTCCATCCATTTTTTGCTGCTATTGTCCGAAACTCTATGGCGAAATCTAATGAAGGTAATAATGTAAGCAATCTTTGAGCGATCAGTGGAAAAACTTGAGGGTTGGAGCTCGAAGATGAGAGAGCACTGGGTGAGATCTCCAGCAAAGAGCTTAGGAGGAGGTAGTCAGGGCTTCGCCTGACGCCACTCGGATGTCATACAGAGGAAGGTGAAGAACCCATGAGGCGTTCAAAGAGCTGGCGGTTGGAACTCATCACATCAGCCAGAAGTTGAGAGTTGGCCATTAGCTCTTTTTGTCGGCTGAGAATGGCTTCATGGCGTTGAAAAGGCACCTCGTGTTGAGCAATCACTGCCAACAGGTCCTTGAAACTGAGTGTTTCTGGGTCCATGAGCAACTTGGTTTTTCTTGTCACAAGCTGGGCTAGAACTTCGATTTCTGGTGTGGTGGATGAGAGACCTACCACTAGGCCACAGAGGTTGTATTGCTTGAACCAAATGAAACAATCAAGGCAGTACTCTAGGTAATGTTGGTTTATTTATAAAAAGCCTTTGCAAGCCAAAAATCCAACAAAAGTTTTTCTCAGACAGTGGAATTGATAACATGAGAGATTAATGAGAAGAAAAAAAACACATAAAAAAAATCAAATAAAAACTCCACGAAGGGAGAAAACAAAACCTTGAGCACAAAAACAATCAAATAACTAAGAACAACTTACTTGAGGTAGCTTGGAAGGACTTGGAAAAACAAAGCAGGTAGCATGCAGAAAAGACTCAAAAATCAAGTTAATTAAGGCATAAGGAAACACAGGGGTCCTCTAGAGTCATGGAGACAAATTACAGGAGGTAGAATGCTGACAGAATCTTACGGTTTTATTGTTGTTGTGCATTTTAATGAAAAATAACAATCTATTTTTTTTTATTTTTTTTTACTCTTAAAAGGTGAAGGGTGTATGCACAGAAGTAAGTTAAACAGACAAATATCCTTTATTGTAAAATCTGACAAGAAATTCAAAGTGAAAGCATCAGAAGCTGGGTTTATAACTCAGCAAAAAAGGAACTACATTCACAAAATTCAAATCACAAATAATACTACTGATAAAAAAAAAAGGGTTAACCACTTTCGTTTCCATATAACTTTAAACTATGATAAAGTTAATCAGCATACATTGATTGCATGTTGTAGCAAAAAAAAAAAGAACTGCAGCTCTTGCAACCAACTCAAAGTTAGACCATGCAGTGGGTATGAGCCTGAAACCTTGAATGGTCCAGCTCCCCTTCATTGATCTAGCACCCCCTCAGCGATCTAGCACCCCCTCCGCACCTGCCTTAAAACATTTCTGGATCCACCCCATGTACATTGATGTATTTTTGAAAAGCGAAAATTAAGTTTTTCCAACTAAACCCAGTCCCCTAGTAAATTAGGTTATTAAATGAGTTGCGCTGTGTCTGCTGGAAGTAGCCATCAGAGGATGGGTACATGGTGGTCATAAAGGGGTGGTCATAAAGGGATGGACATGGTCAGAAACAATGTTTAGGTAGGCCGTGGCATTTAAACGATGCCCAATTGGCACTAAGGGGCCTAAAGTGGGCCAAGAAAACATCCCCCACACCATTACACCACCAGCAGCAGCCTGCACAGTGGTAATAAGGCATGATGGTTCAGGAGATTGTCTTGACCAGGACCACACCCCTAAATTAAATTGAAGCAACTGCCATGTGATTGATTGATTAGATAATTGCATTAATGAGAAATTGAACAGGTGTTCCTAATAATCCTTTATGTGAGTGTATTTATATATATATATATATATATATATATATATATATATATATATATATATATATATATATATATATATATATATATATATATATATGAAGGCGCACCTTCAACGAATGGCCTATTTTAGAACTGTTTTCATATATAGGGCGCCGGATTATAAAGCGCATAGAATAAAGGAAAATGCAGTCAAACCTTTGACTGTGTTTTTGTTATGCATCCACTAGATAAAGCTGTGCTAAAGGGAATGTCAACAAAACCTTGATCCATAAATAAGGCGCATTGTCGTTTTTTGAGGAAATTAAAGGCTTTTAAGTGCGCCTTATAGTGCGGAAAACTTTAAACGGTACTTTATACTCCACTGGTATTGCTTGAGAGTCCTTTTCCAAAAGAAAAGCCTATTAAGAACTAGAATCTAAAAATTGTATTAAGATATACACTGAAAAAAATTATAAATGCAACACTTTTGTTTTTGCCCCCATTTTTCATGAGTTGATCTCAAAGATCTAAGACTTTTTCTATGTGCACAAAAGGCCTATTTCTCTCAAATATTGTTCACAAATCTGTCTAAATCTGTGTTAGTAATCAATTCCCCTTTGCCGAGATAATCCATCCACCTGGCCACAATAAAAGGCCACTCTAAAATGTGCAGTTTTACTGTGGGGGATCCAGGGGTGTCCAAAAACAAGCCTTTCGCAGTGTAAAACATCTCCTTCGCAAAGAGTTGATCAGGTTGTTGAAGGTGGCCTGTGGAATGTTGGTCCACTCCTCTTCAATGTGCAAAGTTGCTGAAAGTCGCAGGTACTGGAACATGCTGTTGTATACGCTGATCCAGAGCATCCCAAACATCCCAATGGATGACATGTCCAGTGAGTATGCTGGCCATGCAAGAACTGGGATGATTTCAGCTTCATGGTCTTGGATGAATGGCACAACAATGGGCCTCAGGATCTCGTCACGGTATCTCTGTGCATTCAAAATGCCATGAATAAAATGCACCTGTGTTCATTGTCCACAACATATGCCTACCCATACCATAACCCCTGCTAACCCACACAATGCCATACACACTCTCTGCACTCTGGCCTGTACAGTGAAAAATGGGATTCATCTGTGAAGAGAACACCTCTCCAAAGTGCCAGACACCATCAAATGTGAGCATTTGCCCACTCAAGTCAGTTACGATGACGAACTGCAGTCAGGTCGAGACCCAGATGAGGATGACATGCATGCAGATGAGCTTCCCTGAGATAGTTTGTGCAGAAATTCATTGGTTATGCAAACTGATTGTTGCAGCAGCTGTCCGGGTGGTTAGTCTCATACGATCTTGGTTGGATGTACTGCCAAATTCTCTGAAACACTTTTGAAGATGGTTTATGGTAGAGAAATTAACATTCAATTCATGAGCAACAGCTCTGGTGGACATTCCTGTGTCAGTATGCCAATTGCATGCTCCCTTTAAAACTTGCGACATCTGTGGCATTGTGCCATGTGTTAAAACTGCACATTTTAGAGTGGCCTTTTATTGGGGCCAGCCTAAGGCACATATGTGCAATAATCATGCTGTCTAATTAGCATCATGATATGTCACACCTGTGAGGTGGTTGGATTATCTCTGCAAAGGATAAGTGCTCACTAATACAGATTTAGACAGATTTGTGAACAATATTTGAGAGAAATAGGCCTTTTGTGTTCATAGAAAAAGCCTTAGATCTTTGAGTGATGGGGAAAATGGGGGCAAAAACAAAAGTGTTGCATTTATAATTTTGTACAGTATATTTAAAACCTCTTAAGTTACAGGCACGCAAACTTTGAAAAAAAAAAAAAATACTATTTATGACACTCAGACGTGTATGTTTAATTTAGTTGTTCTGACAGAAGGAAACGAGATACATTTCTAGTTTCAAAATTATTTGTTCTCTTTAGACATTCCTCTTTAAAAGAAAAAAAGTAACTTCTTTATGCAAAGTGGTTCACACTTGACCACAGAAAAATATGTACAATTTAACAATTTCAGAATCAGAACCAGCTTTATTCAACAGGTGTGGCCAAACACAGAAGGAATTTAATTAGTTATTTATTATTTTTTATTTTAAGGTGATCCTAGCACATACATAGATACACATCTGACATGAGGAGGAAAAAAAACACCACCACCAACAACAACAACAACAACAACAAAACATTTAAGTAGACTTAAGGCTTAACAATAAATAATGTGTATGAATCTGGAACAGTAGATTTATGTACAGATTTGTGCATTTTTTACTCTATATAGAACTGTATAAATAAAGAGATATGCATGTATATTTATTTACATAATACTTGAGAAAGAGGGAATAATTAAAGAATGTATTACAGAACACATGTAATGGTTCATGTTTTAGTTGTTTAAGTTGGAGATGGAATTGGGGAAAAACCTATTGAAAAAACTGAACCATATAGGGCCTTAAAAATAACGGAGTCAAAAGGATAGTATCTAAAAGGGCATTACAGTATCTTTACAGGCATGCGAACTTTGGAGAAAATAAAACTTTAATGGTCACCATTAGCTAAAGTCAACCAATTTTACTAATAAACCTACTAAACTGTGAAAGTAAACATACCACCATCTTTCTGAAGTAATTTTTAACCCCATATAATTCTTTTGTGTATACTCACTGGACACTTTATTATAGGAACACCTTGCTTGTAACGGGTTGGACCGCCTTTTGCCTTGAGAACTGCCTTAATTCTTTATGGCATAGATTCAACAAGATGTTGGAAACATTCCTCAGAGATTTTGGTCCATATTGACATGAAAGCATCACGCAGGTGCTGCAGATTTGTCAGCTGCACATAAATGATGCGAATCTCCCATTCCACCACATCAAAAAGCTGTTCTATTGGATTGAGGTATGCTGACCATGGAGGCTATTTGAGTAAAGTGAACTGACTGTCATGTTCAAGAAACGAGTCTGAGATGATTTGAGCTTTGTGTCATGGTGTATTATCCTGCTGGAAGTAGCCATCAGAAGATGGGTACACTGTAGTCATAAAGGGATGGACATGGTCAGCAACAATACTCAGGTAAGTTGTGGCATTTAAACAATGCTAAATTGGTAGTAAGGGGCCCAAAGTGTGCCAAGAAAATATTCCCCACATCATTACACAACCAGCAGCAGCCTGAACCGTTGAGACAAGGCAGGATGGATCCATGCTTTCATGTACTTTACGCCAAATTCTGACTTCAATCTGAATGTCACCACAGAAATCGAGACTCATCAAACCAGGCAACATTTTTCCAATCTTCTATTGTCCAGTTTTGGAGAGCCTGTGCGAACTGTAGCCTCTGTTTCCTGTTCTTTGATGACAGGAGCGGAAACAGGTGGTGGTCTTCTGCTGCTGTAGCCCATCTGCCTCAGGGTTTGACGTGCTGTGTTCAGAGATGGTATTCTGCATACTTTGGTTGTAACGAGTGGTTATTTGAATTACTGTTACCTTTCTATCATCTCTAACCAGTCTGCCCATTCTCCTTTGACCTCTGACATCAACACGGCATTTTCATTTACACAACTGCCGCTCACTGGATATTTTCAATTTTTTGGACCATTCTCTTTAAACCCTAGAGATGGCTGTGCGTGAAAATCCCAGTAGATCAGCAGTTTTTGAAATACTCAGACTAGCCCTTCTGGTACCAACAACCATTCCACATTCAAAGTCACTTAAATCCCCATTCTTCCTCATTCTGTTGCTCGGTTTGAACTTCAACACATCTGCCATGTGACTGGCTGATTATCAATTTTTTTACCAAGAAATTGAACAGGCGTACCTAATAAAGTGGTAGGTGAGTGTATATTATGTCTCTTGTTTGCTTTTTAGATATGATTAAGCGCTTGGACCTGGAACTGGTGATGTGTGACATCAGATTTAAAGGGATAGTTTACCCTCAGATGCTGGTCCCCATTGACCCATTGAATTATTATTATTTTTTTTAACCAAACTTTGGAAGTCAGTCGGGACCAGCATCTGAAGATGAACTATCCCTTGGTATCCTGTGGTATACGGCAATCTTTTTACATGGTTCAAGTAAACAACTTTCTGCAATTCTGCCCAAGTGATTGCTGTGGTAACAAATAATGACACATGCTTGGCATTGCATTTGCACTGTTAGTAGGAATTCTGAACTTAAGTAAGGTGACCAGCAGTAACAGCATTCAGCAATGTCAACAACTGGATAATGGTGAAGTGGCAGTCAATCCATCTATCACAGTTTTCCATGTTCATGGGGTTTTATATGGCATGCGTCATCCAATCAACATGCACTTACGCCACTGATAATTCCTACTTTGCCGGATTAGACCCTACTATGAAGAAGCAGCTAATTTAGTCTCCCCAAAAGGAATTTCTATAACTAAAATCATTGCCAGTTCCTGTGTTGAAAATATGCCAAAAACTGGGTACTTCTGCCAATAGTTATAGGAGCTATAAAAATTCTGGTACATTATGACTCAAAATAAAGAAAACCTTCAGAGTACTATTTTGTTGCCAATGCCACAGACCATATGAAACTAATCTCATGGAGAATGCAAAAGCGATTATCTACTGCTCGTTTCCAGTCATTTTGATTCAATTCAGATCAGGATAAGATGTTCCTGTGGGCGTGTTTATGGGCCTATTGGTCTTACTGGTCTTATAGAAGCAGCTTCAGTTGTGGAATGATAGATACCTTGTCAGTAAGTTTGTGCACAGTTTAACAAAAGTCATAAGCCTATGTCACAGCCATCTGCTGGTTTGCCCATGTCAGCCACCAGAGGGCTCTCTTCCCAGATCATTATCTGTCTGTTCTGGACTCCAGTTCCCATCACTCTTTGCATGGACTATCAGACCTCATTACTTTCAGCTTTGTGTGATTAGCCACCCTTATATAGTCCATGTTCACTAAGCTATTGTTGGTGAAGGATTCCCTTTCTACTCTGTTTGTGGTTCCTGTTCCCTGGATAATCTTTTGCTGGCGTTTTTTTTTTTTTTTTTTTTTTTTTTTTTTTTTTTTGTGTAAGCCTTTTGCCTTGTGTGAATAATTGTTTTGTTTTTGTTTTTTAATAAAAGCTGCACTTGGATCATCTTCTACACATTTTTCAGGGTGTTTCCTTGACAGAATACTTTAGTCATTACAGATCCAGCAAGTCAGTGTTAATCAGCTTTAGCACCATAGGCATTCGGATTCTTTCTCTTGCAGAAAAGAAGCAGCGAATGGCATGAGTTCAGGCATTGGCTGCACTGCGCCAACAGGGGTTGGGAGTAGGAGGCTTGGCTCAAATGTTTTGGCGGTTTGGCTTGAACTTAGCATTGTTGAGCTTATGAACATCTTTAATGAATGCCTAGATTACCCCTTGCCTCCATGGGAGATGGAGGGACTTAAAACCCAGAATTTTGGGGGACTTAATTATCTCTAGTACCATAGCCAAACAGTAAAACCAGGTCAGTCTGTGCCCAGTCTCGAGTCTGCTACAGTACCTCAAGAGAATAAGTTCCTTCCAGAGCTTGATCCAGAGTCACTTCTGGTCTATGCATTCAATCCAGAGGCAACTCCAGTCCAGGAAACTACTCCGAGTCCACCCAAGTGCAGAAGCGGAGCTTCTGCTGCAGAACCTCCAGAGGGGATGGCATCCGCTTCAGATTCTTTCTGGTTGGTGGCACGCCCTCCTGAACTCTCTGCCTGCCTATCACAACCAAGGAGACTATAATTGCACTCCCTATCTGCTCTGTCACGGCCAAGGAGGCCATTCTTGAAGTCTGTTTATCTTATCATGACTGCTCTCTGTGCTCTCCATTCCACCCCAGTCTGATCCATCTTTGTGGTCTCCTGCACCTTCGGCTCCACTGAAGTGGTCCTCAGCTCCACCTTGGTGGTCATCTGCTCCATTTTGGGGATCTTCATTCACATCCGCTGTACTGTGGTGCTCATCTGCTCCACCATGGGGACCTTCGTTCCCATCTACTATACACATACCTGGCCCACAATCCCTCCCCTATTCCGCCTCCATTCCACCTCCCTCCTAGATTTCTTTGACATTTGTTGGAGCATTTTGAATCTGCTCTTTAAAGGGGTAGTTTTGTCCAAGTCATCTGCTGATGTGCCCATGTCCTTCGTCAGATGGCTCTCTTAGCGGATCATTGTCTGTTCTGGACTCCAGTCAGATTAGCCACCCTTATTTATTCCATGTTTACTTAGCTTTTGTTGCTGAAGTATTGCTACCTGTTCTCTAGTTATCTTGTGCTGGTGTTTCTTGCCTTTTGCCTTTTGTGTGTAAATAATAATAATTATTTTATTATTAAAAGCTTGACTTGGGTCATCTTCTACAAAGTTTTTAGTGTGTTTTCAATGACACTCTAGGGATATGCAGTAGTCAAATTTGAAGTAGATCAGAACTGATATGTGTTCTTGTCTCAGGACAACTTTGATAAAAAATTTTGATCCACTTCAAATGCTGATTACTGTACACTCTGGTTCATGCATGCCACATGTTTTAATTCCCATCAAAACGAT
>NC_068400.1:9889894-9939894 GCF_023724105.1 Carassius gibelio
CATCATTGGTAGGGAGAAAAAATAGATAAATAGGCATGAAGTACAATATGTTTTACCCGACTGCAGCTTATTTTAAGATTCTTCAG
The DNA here is from genome assembly GCF_023724105.1 of Carassius gibelio. Classification (NCBI taxonomy): domain Eukaryota; kingdom Metazoa; phylum Chordata; class Actinopteri; order Cypriniformes; family Cyprinidae; genus Carassius; species Carassius gibelio. The sequence continues at coordinate 9,889,981 of NC_068400.1, forward strand.
ACTTTGTAGAACAGCTTTTTTTCTTCTGACTACAAACTCCTTCTCATTGTTAATCAGAGAGTGTTTGATTCTCACCTCACCACTACTGCAGAGGTACAGACAGACAGATCAGTGCTGAATTTAACATCATGTGCTAATTGATTTTAGATATAACTATAATATAGTCTTCAGTTCCTTTCAATCAGTTGTTCGCAGAATGTTCCAGTTTGTTGTAAAGTTTAATTGTGTAAGAAATGCAGAACAGTTCTTATTTACTTTCTCCATCATTCTAGCAATCTGAGCATATTACATACCTTTCCAAAGATTTGGATGCTCCCATCTATAAATAAAGAACCATACCATTAAAGTGGAGGGGAACATATTAGGATATTTTTTTTTATTCATTTAATAAACTTATGAATGTTTGTAAAAGCTTTAAAATGTATACTCACTGTTCTTGTGTAGTCTTGTAAAATACTGAGACTCACCAATAACAACTCAGCAGTCGTTTTCTTTAGGATTGGGAAGAATGTGCTCTTTTATAAGGTTCTGAAACTAAAGTCTAGATGACATCAGGAAGGGTGGAGATTTGGGGAAATGTTCTTCAGTGGAAATTTCTCATAATCAAAGTAAGATTAGGGTTGGTAATGAACAGTTGTGGATTGTGTCTGAAAGTGAAAGTGACATACAGCCAAGTATGGTGACCCATTCTCAGAATTCGTGCTCTGATTTTAACTCATCCAAAGTGCACACACACAGCAGTGAACACACACACACCCAGAGCAGTGGGCAGCCATTTATTCTGCGGCGCCCAGGGAGCAGTTTGGGGTTCAGTGCCTTGCTCAAGGGCACCTCAGTCGTGGTATTGAGGGTGGAGAGAGCAATGTACACTGTACACCTACAATTCCTGCCGGGCCGAGACTCGAACTCACAACCCTTCGATTGCAAGTCTGACTCTCTAACCAAACTGGTCCACCAAACATTAGACCAGGTCTGTTGTGGTTGGAGGTGGTTTGCGGTGAGGATGGGGGGGGAGGTGGATTTACACATTAAATTAATTTTTTTGCTTGCTGTCAATGTATCGCTATTTTAGTATATAAATAATGAAATACTTTATTTTATAAATAGATACAGTTCTGTATTAATAGTCAAGAAAAGCCACCTTAAATGGATAATTGACCCAAAAATGAAAAATTCTGTCATTACCCCTCTAGTCATTCCAAACCTTAAGTGTTAATGGTATGAGATCATTTTGGGAATATTGGTAACCGAACAGTTGCTGGAAGCTACTGACTTTTTCTGTACGATGGGGGTCAATGTATCTGTACAAATGTATCAATGTACATTTTGCATCTCTGCCCCCACACTTGGGAATTCTATCACCAAACACATTTGTGATCTCTCATCATTACAGGATTTCAAAACCCACCTTAAAATATATATTTTCCTTTCTTGTTTCTTTGAACTATTACTGTATGCAATTACATTTGGTTCAATAATAATGAATGTAACTTTACAAAACTGAATGTAACTTTTTCAGAAACTATCAAACATATGCCATTACAAAAGAAGAAAAACACAATGAAAATAATGAACTCAGTCGCAGAAATTTAACAGGCTCTTCAAATATGCTACATTGTTTGTTAATGTTTTTCAAAGACTCGTTTTCACTAATCGTGGATTCTGAATGCATTGCCACTGTCACGACCGGCTCAAAGCCGTGACAAATGGGAAGGAGGACATAGTCAGGTTGATATGTTGCAACAAAGATATTTATTAATATAAATAAAGAACATAAAATAAGAAATCAACAAACCAAAACACGATTCCGTCAAACAAACAAATGGTCCAAGCGTCCAACAGAACCGAGTTAAACTAATCATAACCACAAAATGGACAAAGCTAAACCAAACAACCGGGAGTTTCGCTTTTGCTTCGCAGTTTTTCGTTTGGTGTTTTGACACAAACCTCTCGTGGGGCTGGGGTTAAAGCCCATGTTGCAGTTTAACCACCACTGTCGATTAATGGGTACATAAATCACTCAAGATATGTATAGCATTTTTAAAATGTCTCAAAAATTGTCTTAAACCAGTTTTTTACGTTTTTGGTATTAACATTTTTTTTTACGCAATTCGGTGATGATGTCACGTTGGGGAGAAGTGGAGGAAAGGTAGCCTCAGCCTAGTATGATGCTGTGTTCCAGGCAAGCCGTAACCCGTGTTTTTCCAACCTTAAACATGTGAAAGTGCACTGGAACAGCAGTCAAACCTGTGACTTCCCACCCGTGAACTCGTACTAGATTGATGTACTCCGAGTTCTGACGTCACACAGCACGCGAAACAACAATGACAGCACCTACAGATAATACTGCCTATGGATGCAGTGTTTATGCAAGTGGTACACGTTGAATAAACGATTTTAGATCAATGTAACGTTGCAATAAAATTAATAATCTAGCTAAATTTCCTTGCGCTCAGAAAGTTTGGCGTAACTTGCCTGGAATGGTACAATGCCATTAGTGGTGGTTTGAAATAGTGATTATGAGCTCAAAAACCTGTTCCTGAAAAAAAAATAAAAAAAAAAGTGTTCCTGTAGCTCAACTGGTAGAGCATTGCGTTAGCAAGCAAGCTAGCGCAAGGTTGGGGGTTCGATTCCCCGGGCACACATGATAGGTAAAAATTGATAGCCTGAATGCACTGTAAATTGCTTTGGATGAAAGCATCTGCTAAATGCATAAATTTAAAAACCTGCCTGGAACGCAGCATCAGAACTATAGCGACTGACTGGGATGAGGAAGAGGTGGCAACAGCCAACATCTATGATGGTCCGCAGCCATATAATTTCGAACCTGCCAGACATGAGAGGGCAAATGAGGAATTGCCAAGAACTGATGTTCGTCAAAGCCAATTAAATGCATGTTCCGAGGAGAATGAGTGGAAAGTTGGTAAAGTGTCCTGGTGAGTTGCTATCATTTAGCAATGCAGCAATGAGCACTGGAGGTAGTCTACGAGCAGCAGTGCACAATAACAACACACACTCACACATATATATATTGTTATTGTGATAGTGATCATGACGTTAGTTAGTTAGTTCAATTCTATCTATTTATCTATAATCTGCGCTATCTGAATTCTCTTATCTACTACCCGTCTCTCTACTCGCTCTCAACGCTCTGAAGGCGGGCTTTGGTAAATTCTCTTGCGGTGATTAAATCTGGTCTCTACCGCAAAAATTACTTTTCACAGACAAAATGAAAGAAATTAATTTTAGGCTCATACACAGGTTCTACCCTGTAAAGAAATTTATACAAAGATTTAAATCTGACATTGATCTACATGCTCTTTTTGTTCGAGTTCTGAAGAAACATTTATTTTGGTCATGTCACTACAATCAGAAACTTTGGGATGATATTGGTGTGTTTGTCAAGTGTAAGATTTTGCCAGGCTTCCCGGCACATATGAAAAACATTATATTTGGGTATTATGACTCTGACCCCACAAATGAAAAATAAGTTTTGTTTATATTTTGGCCCGCTTTTCTTTAGTTCTATTTTATTCTTTATTGTTTTTTTGTGGTTGATATAATGTGATGTATGTTTATACTTTTGTATGTTTTGGTCTCAGCATTAATAAAAAAAATGCTCTCGCTGTGATTGGTATGCAACACATCGTGGCTTGTATTACTAAATATGTAAATAATATTTGACCTTCGATCGTCTCAGTAAAGATGAGCTCTCAGGAGACATGGAGCGGCATCATCTTCCTCCTCTGCTTATTCTCAAGGCAGCTTGAAGTAAGCTTGTGTTACTGAAGTAACCAATAACATCGATACAATTTTTCATGTTACAGTGTGCAACAGTTTGTTGTGGGTAATTACTGTCATTCAGTAACACAAGCTTACTTCAAGCTGCCTTGAAGGACAAGAACTCATCTTTACAGACTGAAACGATCGAATGTCAAATATTATTAAATATTTAGTAATACAAATCACAATCACGAGAGCTTTCCAATATGCACGCCACTGAGTGACATCTGTACTTCCCAATCAGAGAGCACCTGTCCATCAAAAGCTCACTATCCAATCAGAGTAGATCACTGTTAACCCCACCCCCATGAGAAGTTTGTGTCAAAACACCAAACGAAAAACTGCAAAGCAATAGCAAAATCTGTGGCAATGCATTCAGAATCCACGATTAGCGAAAACGAACCTTTGAAAAACATTAACAAAGAATGAAGCATATTTGAAGAGCCTGTTAAATTAGTGCAACTGTGTTATTTTTTTTTTCATTTTCAATGAAATGTTAAGGCATATTTTTGTTATGTTCAGTTTTATAAAGTTTCGTTCATTTTTATTGAAGCAAATGTAATTCCATATGACCATATGACATATAACTGATTCATGTCATGTATTTTATGTTTATCTGAATTGTTTTCGATCTCCTGTCATATTTATGACACTGTAAAATGACCTTGAGTTCGCAGAAAGGTGCTGTATAAAACAAACTTATTATCATCATTATTATTAACCTGTTAACTGTCACTCACGTTTTTGAAGATATACTTCAATGTGCATGATACAAACCAAAATTTTTTAAATTCATGACTGAAAACATTTTGTAACATGATTTTGATGTGCCATTTACATGGTAATACAATGTCTGATTTTAAAATGGGTTTTGAAGGATGAATTTTGAAATTTTATGTTTTCAAGTGATATATAACTTCTGATGATTTCTAAAATGTGATAGAGAAGAAGACAACTAGGAAGTCTTTTTTTTAAACAAAGGTCAAAACTCCTTTTGTAATGCAGATTTCTGAGGGTGCCCTCTTGTCATAAATTAATCTATTACTTTTCCTACATAATAGATTTGATTGTAATGTAGTATAGTCAATGTAGGTGTCCCGTATACGGGATGGGGTGACAGTTAGCAGGTTAAACAGTCAACTGGTTGCACAACATACAAGTGTTTAAAATATTAGCAGTGAACTAGACAACATAAAGGTAGATGGGATTTGATGAACACCACAAATGTTAATCTAACTGGCCCTCAATTTTCCAGCTTAATTTTTAGTTAAAATAAAAAGTTGTAAGTATCTTTCAAAAAATATGGATATATTCATCACATTGCAACAGTTCTAAGTACACAAATATATTGATTAAACATAGTATTTAACAATACAATAATTATAATTATAATACAATAATTCAATTTAGAAGATTTGCCTAGATTGCTCAATGTCCATAGTGTGAAAAGTCAAGTCGCCTTTATATATATTGCGCTTTAAACAAAATACATTGCGTCAAAGCAACTGAACAACATTCATTAGGAAAACAGTGTGTCAATAATGCAAAATGATAGTTAAAGGCAGTTCATCATTGAATTCAGTGATGTCATCTCCCGTTTTAGTTTAAATAGTGTCTGTGCACTTATTTGCAATCAAGTCAACGATATCGCTTTAGATGAAGTGACCCCAACTAAGCAAGCCAGAGGCGACAGCGGAAAGGAACCGAAACTCCATCGGTGACAGAATGGAGAAAAAAACGTTGGGAGAAACCAAGCTCAGTTGGGGGCCAGTTCTCCTCTGACCAGACGAAACCAGTAGTTCAATTCCAGGTTGCAGCAAAGTCAGATTGTGCAGAAGAATCATCTGTTTCCTGTGGTCTTGTTCTGGTGCTCCTCTGAGACAAGGTCTTTACAGGGGATCTGTTTTTGGGGCTCTAGTTGTCCTGTTCTTCACTGTCTTTCAGGGCAGTAGAGGTCCTTTCTAGGTGCTGATCCACCATCTGGTCTGGATACGTACTGGATCCGGGTGACTGCAGTGACCCTCTGATCTGGATACAGACTGGATCTGGTGGCTACGGTGACCTCGGAATAAGAGAGAAACAGACTAATATTAGCGTAGATGCTACTCTTCTAATGATGTAGCAAGGTCATTGGGTGTTATGGGAAGTGTTCCCGGTTCCGGTTTACCTAATTAATACCTAAAAATCCTTTAACGGATTTGGATATTAAAAGCATATTAGTATGTTATGTGGTAGCCAGGTTAAAGAGATGGGTCTTTAATCAAGATTTAAACTGCAAGAGTGTGTCTGCCTCCCGAACAATGTTAGGTAGGTTATTCCTGAGTTTAGTGAAATAGGAAAAGGATCTGCCGCACGCAATATATTTTGATATTCTAGATATTATCAAATTGCCCGACTTTTGAGAACGTAGCGGACGTAGAGGATTATAATATAAAAGGAACTCATTCAAATACTGAGGTGCTAAACCATTCAGGGCTTCATAAATAATAAGCAATATTTTAAAATCTATTCGATGTTTGATAGGGAGCTAGTGCAGCGTTGACAGGACCGGGCTAATATGGTCATACTTCCTGGTTCTAGTAAGAACTCTTGCTGCTGCATTTTGGACTAGCTGTAGTTTGTTTACTAAGCGTGCAGAATAACCACCCAATAAAGCATTACAATAATCTAACCTTGAGGTCATAAATGCATGGATTAATATTTCTGCATTTGACATTGAGAGCATAGGCCGTAATTTAGATATATTTTTGAGATGGAAAAATGCAGTTTTACAAATGTTAGAAATGTGGCTTTCTAAGGAAATCTTGCGATCAAATAGCACACCTAGATTCCTAACTGATGCCGAAAAATTGACAGAGCAACCATCAAGTCTTAGACAGTGTTCTAGGTTATTACATGCAGAGTTTTTAGGTCCTATGATTAACACCTCTGTTTTTTTGCAGAATTTAGCAGTAAGAAATTACTCGTCATCCAATTTTTTATATCGACTATTCATTCCATTAGTTTTTCAAATTGGTGTGTTTCACCAGGCTGCGAGGAAATATAGAGCTGCGTATCATCAGCATAACAGTGAAAGCTAACACCATGTTTCCTGATTATATCTCCCAAGAATAACATATAAAGCGTGAAGAGTAGTGGCCCTAGTACTGAGCCTTGAGGTACTCCATACTGCACTTGTGATCAATATGATACCTCTTCATTCACTGCTACGAACTGATGGCGGTCATATAAGTATGATTTAAACCATGCTAATGCACTTCCATTAATGCCAACAAAGTGTTCAAGTCTATGCTAAAGATTGTTGTGGTCAATTGTGTCAAACGCAGCACTAAGATCCAATAGAACTAATAGAGAGATACACCCACAATCAGATGATAAAAGCAGGTCATTTGTAACTCTAAGGAGAGCTTTCTCAGTACTATGATACGGTCTAAATCCTGACTGGAAATCCTCACATATACCATTTTTCTCTAAGAAGGAATATAATTGTGAGGATACCACCTTTTCTAGTATCTTGAACAGAAAAGGGAGATTCGACATTGGTCTATAATTAACTAGTTAAAACGGAGTGACATATTTACAGATCCAGTTATTATAAATGCCTTTGGACTTTGAACTTATTTTTTTTTTACTCTTAACGTGACAAAGCTGCAGCTTAGAGTAAGTGACATTTGAACTTATTTTAGGCAGTACCAGGCTACACTGCATCACCAGCACTTAAACTGACATGGGCATGTTATTGCTGACAGGGGTTGTAAAATTATTTGGAGAGACTAGACTAGACTGTTGACCTCTGCCTTCCAAATCCGAACAAATATGTTTTCACGGTTGCTTAGGCTGAACACATGGCTACAAAGATCTTGTAATACAAAAGGAGTAAATTTCATCGACAACTTCAATCTTTTCTGGGGCCAGACAATTGTTTAAACCGGATGGCCTCCACCCAAACAAACTTGGAGCAAGAGTGTTTAAGGACAATATCTATTTCTCTCTTCGTCATCCTTCAGCAGAGTGTGTCAATCCATTCAGCACACACACACACCGGGTCCCAGTCATCATGTGGTTGACATATCCCACAAGGACACTGATAACACCACGCAGCCAAAACAATCACTGCTGATAGACACTATCCCTGCTGAGCCCTGCCCACAGAGCTCCTCACAGACTGACTGTGATGTATCAAAACAGCTACAAGATTCACCACCCAAGTACGACTTTCTGGAAAACAGCCAGGGAAGCCAGGACAACACATCACAGCCACCAGAAACACCAGAGACACAGCCCATCTCACCAGACACATTATCCCTCTCTCCAGCATCTCCACTTCTGTGCTTCTCACAGAAAATGGAGGAATTGGTGTATGTTGGGACTAAACTCTCCCACTCATTCGCTGCTAGCCCGCAGATATCAACAAAAAAACGGCGGGCCCCCCAACCACCAAAGCCTGTGGGCCCTGTTCCTATGAGAGCTCTCCGACCGCTGCCACAACACCAGGGTCCAAACCCTCTATCTGCTGAAGGTGAACCAAAAACAACTGATAGCAGCTCTCAGTGATATGTGTCGGGTCCACGATAAAATAGCAGCAACATTCACAAATGCTTACCGAACAAGCGGGAACCCAGTGTGCCTGCTCTATCAATGCAAGCATCATTTGGTCAGTACTTGTCTTTCGAATATCTAGGGATTGTGCTGAAAGGTGCCCCACGCATTCTGTTTATTATTATTTACAGGCCTCCAAAATACTCTCCAGCCTTTGTTGAAGAGGTCACAGAAATGTTATCAATAATTTCCTCAGAGTTTGACTGTTTTGCAATTGCAGGTGATTTTAATATTCACATAGATAATGCAGAAAACAAAACTACAAAAGAAATGATAACGGTTCTAAACACTTTTGACCTGATTCAGCATGTGCATGGACTCACACACAAAGGTGGACACACTCTGGATCTAATCATCAGTAGGGGTCTAAACATTTTATTCATTGTTATTAAGGACGTAGCACTATCTGATCACTTCTGTATTTTCTTTGATATATTGATCTCTGCTACCACTGAATCTAGATCTGTCTCTGTCAGAAGGAGATGCATAAACGAGAACACAAGTGTACTATTTATAGAGGCTATATCTTTAACACCAAGCATTTCTGCATACTCTGTTGATATTCTCCTTGATTCCTTCAACTCAAAAGATAAGAATGTTATTGATGATATTGCACCAATAATAGTCAGTAAGAAAAAAAACAGACAGAAATCAGTTTGGAGAACAGCAGTTCAAACTAGGAAAAGACAATGCAGAAAAGCAGAGCGGATGTGGAGGAAGACAAAACTTGAAATTCACTATAGCATCTATAAAGACATCCTTCATGCTTTTAATGTGAAACTAGCCACAGCTAGATAACATTTCTTCTCAAACCTTATAAACAGTAACTTAAATAACACTCATACTCTTTTTGCCACTGTTGAGAGACTGACAAACCCCCCAAGTCAGATTCCCAGTGAAATGCTCTCAGACAGCAAATGCAATGAGTTCGCTTCTTTCTTTTCTGAGAAGATCATAAATATCAGGAAGGCGATTAGCACATCCTCAAGTAATGCAGAGGTCAGACAGATTCGGCCAAAATATCAAAAAGATACTATGTCTATTTTTGAAACAATTGATAGCAAAATTCTGGAAGACATAGTGCAGTCAACCTGTTGTCTTGACACACTTCCCACATCTTTTTTCAAAAGTGTGCTTGACTGCTTAAAAGCAGATCTCTTAGAAGTGGTGAATGCCTCACTTCTTTCTGGGACATTTCCAAACTCCCTAAAAACTGCAGTTGTAAAGCCTCTCCTGAAAAAGACCAATCTTGATAACACAATTTTGAGCAATTTTAGACCAATATCTAATCTTCCTTATATAGGCAAAATTATAGAAAAGGTAGTTTTTAATCAGCTGAACAAATACTTAAACTCAAATGGATACCTGGACAATTTTCAATCTGGTTTCCGACCGCATCACAGCACAGAGACAGCACTCATAAAGATAATAAATGATATTCGCTTAAATTGTGACTCTGGCAAAATATCGGTGCTGGTATTGCTACATCTCAGTGCTGCGTTTGACACTGTCGATCATAACATACTAATAGAGAGATTGGAAAACTGGGTCGGGCTTTCTGGGATGGTACTCAAATGGTTCAGATCATACTTAGAAGGGAGAGGCTATTATGTGGGTATAGGAGAGCATAAGTCTAAGTGGACGTCCATGACATGCGGAGTCCCACAAGGGTCAATTCTTGCACCACTCTTGTTTAGCCTGTATATGCTTCCACTAAGTCAAATAATGAGAAAGAACCAAATTGCCTATCACAGCTATGCTGATGATACCCAGATTTACCTAGCCTTATCTCCAATTGACTCCCTCTGCCAATGCATTGATGAAATAAATAGTTGGATGTGCCAGAAATTTCTTCATTTAAACAAGAAAAAAACTGAAGTCATTGCATTTGGAAACAAAGATGAAGTGTTCAAGGTGAATGCATACATTGACTCTAGGGGTCAAACAACTAAAAATCAAGTCAGGAATCTTGGTGTGATTCTGGAGACAAACCTTAGTTTCAGTAGTCATGTCAAAGCAGTAACTAAATCAGCAAACTATCATTTAAAAAATATTGCAAGAATTAGATGTTTTGTTTCCAGCCAAGACTTGGAGAAACTTGTTCATGCCTTTATCACCAGCAGGGTGGACTATTGTAATGGGCTCCTCATCGGCCTTCCCAAGAGACCATTAGACAGCTGCAGCTCATCCAGAACACTGCTGCCAGGATTCTGACTAGAACCAGAAAATCTGAGCATATCACACCAGTCCTCAGGTCCTTACACTGGCTTCCAGTTACATTTAGGATTGATTTTAAAGTACTTTTACTCATATATAAGTCACTAAATGACCTAGGACCGAAATATATTGGAGAAATGTTCACTAAATATAAACCTAACAGAGCACTCAGATCACTTGGATCAAGTCAGTTAGAAATACCAAGGGTTCACACAAAACAAGGGGAGTCCGCCTTTAGTTACTATGCTGCCCGCAGTTGGAATCAGCTTCCAGAAGAGATCAGATGTGCTAAAACACTAGTCACATTTAAATCTAGAGTCAAAATGCATCTTTTTAGCTGTGCATTTGTTGAATGAGCACTGTGCAATGTCCGAACTGATTGCACTATATTTTCACTGTTTTATTAATTTTTTTTTTAATGTAAAATCATTTTCTAACTGTTTTTAAATGTTTTAATCATTTTAAAAGTTTTAAAATTGCTTGTTTTATTTTTGTTATTATTTTTCTTCATGATTATTTTACTTTCTTTTATGTAAAGCACTTTGAATTACCAATGTGTACGAAATGTGCTATATAAATAAACTTGCCTTGCCTTGCCTTGCCTAGACTGACACATATACAGTAAGTTATTGTAAATTTGCTTCTACATTTTAATTGAGACCAGTGATATTGCTGTAGGATGGATTCATGGGAAACAACCTTGTCTTGTAGTGACTTGAAGACAACTTAATGATGAAGCCAAAGGATATCTATGGTCTTTGTTTATCCTTTCAGATAGTGACTGAGAGGTTCGTGCCTTATCGTACAGAAGACACTCTGTGGTGACAAACACCGGCAGAATAACAGGAACTTCAGACAGAGAAACAGGGTCTTCAACCTTCAATCTTGAAATGGTTCTTTGGAAAGAACAAACTGTTATACACCATGAAAATGCTGTATTTGCATCTAACCCCTCCCCACCCCCTAGGCTATGTGAGCCTGGGCTTCCAAGTCAACTGGCTTAACTCTAATTAGACACGCACTATGTGTAATGTTTAATTAACAAAATAGATAAACGTTGCAATCCAATAGATAAGACCCCCACCTGAGCAAATATCACAATTTTTCTTTCTCAACTACATCAGTCCCAGCAGTAGCATAACATTTTGTTAATTCATGTGCGTGCAATGATGAGATTGACAAAGTTAGTGGCTTGTGTGTGACCATCAACAAAGAGTGGTGTAACAATTCTGTGGTAGTGACAAAACACTGTTCATCACTGATGGAGTTTATGTTGTGATGTGTCGACCATTCTATCTGCTGCGGCAGTTCACAGCCTTTGTGATTGTCGAAGTTTACATCCCCGCGTGTGCTAAAGCGAAGGAAGTGTTTCACGAGATGTACAGCACCATTAGCATACAACAAAGTTACCCCGACGGCTTTTTCATAATAGCCTTGACTTCAACCACGCAAGCTTAAAGACAGTTTTGCCAAAGTTCTACCAAAATGTGAACTTTGCAACAAGGGGAAAACCCCGGCCTTTGTTTACACAACAGAAAAGAATATGTACAAGCCTGTTCCCCACCTCGGGTACTCGGATCACATCTCTGTTATTCTAGACCACTTCTGAAACTCGCCAAACCGGTTCAAAAACTCATCACAGTTTGGCCAGATGATGCTACCTCAAAACTACCAGACTGCTTCCAATTAGGGTGAACATTCGTGCCATTTTCGCAGGACACGTCCTGGCCAAGATTTCTATATTGCCTAAAATATCCAGGTTTTGGCTGGTAATGATCATTTGACCAATAACCTGCAGACTTTGTATGTAAATCGACCAATCGTGGTGCGTGAGAAGGTGGGATCTACAGAGAAAAGTCTAAACGATGTAAATACGCATACATTTTAGTGTCGGATTGGAAAGCAGCATTGAGCTGACTGATCGGTCTATGACATCAAAGTAATGTGAGAGCGATTCAAAATCACAAGAAGCCATTGGTCAGTGCAGTGCAAACAAAGCCAAAACGTGTAAATTTTAGGCAATATAGAAACCCTGGCCAGGACGTGTCCTGCGAAAATGGCACGAATGGCCACCCTAGTTCCATACACAGACTGGAACATGTTTAAAGAGGAAGCAACCTACAACAAACTCACAGACCTGCAGGAGCACACTGAAACTGTGAGTGCTTATATTGAAAAGTGCATTGATGATGTCACCAAGACCATCACCACACGTGCAAACCAAAAGCCATAGATGACAGCAGAGGTTCATGGGCTGCTAAAGACCAGAAATTAAGCATTCAGATCAGAAGAAAAAGCAGTCCTCAAAATAGCAAGAGCCAATCCGTCCTGTGGCATCAAAAATGCAAAACCGTAATATGCTAAAAAAATCTACAATAACTTCACAGACAGTAGAGACACAGAGAGCCTGTGGCAAGCCATTCAGACCATCAATGACTACATGCCCCCGCCACAGGCCTGTGATAATGAACAACTTTTTTTTTTTTTAAATCTATTTTGTGCAATTCTCCTCTTTGCACACTAGACACTTTTCACACACACTGCTGTATGTACATAATCCTTCAAAAGTAATATGTATGTTTACATGCTAATGCACTACAAATCATCTTGCACTGTTCCTCAGCCAGCTGCTCGACTTACACAGTGTACATGATATTATGCGAAGCATTCGTATAGTCTGTATATTTTTCTTTTTCAGTCTATGTATAGGTAAACATTTATATATAGTATATTCAAATTAAAAAACTGTCAGTAGGTTAGTTGTGTATAGGTCTGTATTTATGTAGCACCATGGTCCTGTGAGGCACAACATTTCGTTCCACTGTATGTCACACATGTAGTGGAATGACAATAAAGCTCAACTGGAACTTGAAAAGTTGTCAAAGTTACAGTGCACAAAAACCCCTGGGTGGACTGACCTGAATGAACTGAAATAACAGAAGAATATTAAAGTTCTTTCTTACTTTTTCTGAATTACAAAGCACAGCGGTTGCACATCGCAAGAGCACATTTATCCGAACTACACTACCCATAATGCATTTCACACTGAACGAACTGTTACAGCCGTAGATAGTGATCTTAAGTGTCTCCCGCAACACTGTCATAAGCATGTGCAGCTGAAATCAACCACACACTCATCACAATGAAAAATCGACCTTAGAAATAACAAACATCAAAACTGGGATAATTGTCGATGTATATGGCGAACCCCCATTGAAATGAATTCACAAGAATGGTTAGCATGTTTCATTTAACCTGTTTCATGTTTGTTACTATCAGCATGTTCTCAGAGCAATTACATATGCTCTAAACTGCATATTGCTCCAGCAGAACTCGTATTTAACTCACAGCCAAAGGATCTTTAGAGGTCAGATCCTTCCAGGAACTGAGAGGTTCATGCCCTGTTGTACAAAGGAAACTCTGTGGTTACAAATACCAGCAGAATAACACAAACTTCAGACAGGACAGGAACTTCAACTTTCAATCTTGAGAAGGTTCTTTGGAAAGAACAAAATATCAAGACACTTCATGAACACGAGACATTATATAAATTACAAAGGATAGATCCTGGAAAGAAATGACAGGATAGAAACTAGGATGTACACTGACTGTTTTCAATATTTATTTTGGTTTTCAACAAACAAAGTTCTTTTTAAGTCACATTCTCATAAACAAATTAATACAGGCCAACCAATGAATGATTTTCAATCATGAAGCAGTGATCAAAATTAACATGATGTGGATTCAGTGATTTAACCATGTTGATCACAGTGATGTCATATATCAATTGGCCTTAATTGATTTAGTCAACAGTCTAGCTCAGTGTCAAGCAGCAGGCTGGACTCAGATGCAGGTATAATGAAGTCTTTATTGAATAGACAATAATCAGAAAAGGTGACAAGCCCTTCCGCAGACAGCTCAAGAGGACATAGAATCTCCTTCCACACAGTGGATCGGATAACCACTGCTGGCACAATCCACATAGACGACAGAGGAGAAGAAGCAGGCAAGTCAAATGATTAATTTCGATTTGGTGAACTGGTTCAATAAGATCCGTTCGCGAACCAGATATCACTAAACTGCTTTGTTTTGAACTCTCTCACAACAGACACGGAAGAGATGACAATGCTGAATAAAGTCATAGTTTTTGCTATTTTTGGACCAAAATGTATTTTTGATGCTTCAAAAAATTCTAACTGACCCTCTGATGTCACATGGACTACTTTGAAGATGTTTTTCTTACCTTTCTGGACATGGACAGTATACCGTACACACAGCTTCAATGGAGGGACTGAGAGCACTCGGACTAAATCTAAAATATCTTAAACTGTGTTCTGAAGATAAACGAAGGTCTTATGGGTTTTGAACGACATGAGGGTGAGTCATTAATGACATCATTTTCATTTTTGGGAGAACTATCCCTTTAAGTCTCAATAGTGCCTGATCTTGGATCGATTCATACCACACCTAACTGATGAGTTTGTGCTTAAGGAGCCCCAAACAAGTAATTAGTAAATAAATGAACATACTTTAAAGAAATGTAACTTTTCTGTTTTGCAAATCCTATTTTTTTTTTTTTTTTTTTTTTGATTGCTCTTAGGAAAAATTATAATACTTTGAGATAGTAGATTTTACACTTTCATGAGCTTTAATTGCTAATAATAAAAAAAGATATTTTAAATGTTTTACTTTACATGTAATGATTCTGAATATAAAAATTATATATATAAAAGTTTCACTTTTTAAAATGTAAAAAAAAATAAAAATAAATGCTTTTACACAATATTCAATTTTTTTGAAATGCACCTGTATATGTGGGCCACCAAACATAATTTAAAAATCATGCAGTTTCACAATGTCAACAAAGGGTGACAGCATCAAATTTTACACCAGATGTAGTAGTAAAACATGAGTGACAACAATTTCATAACCGATAACCGATAACCGATGTTACGTGTGAGAACGCGCACCAAAAGTCTGAACTGCATGGACTGTTATTAGTGTCACGGCAGAAGTAAGGACAGGAAGCAGTTGCAAGTATGTTTATTAAGAGAAGTATCGTCAGGCTGGATGTTGGGTGACGCAGGGACCTCAATGGCAGCACAGATGGGTGAGGAGGTGATTGAGTGCGCTGGTGAACAGGAACAAGACACAATGAAGCAGAGCTGGTGGAACACAGACAAGAAGCACGGAGGACCTTGAACAACGATCTGACAAACAAGAGACGAAAAACAGGGCATTAAGTAGGCTGGTGGAATAAGCTGTAGCTGCCACTGATCAGATGACCAGGGGACCGGGGCAGGTGGATTAATCGGAGAATGAAATACAGGCTTTATTTTGGATACATGAAAGACGGGGTGAATTCTCCTGTAAGCTGGAGGAAGTTTGAGACGGACTGCCACCAGACTAATGATCTTGGTGACAGTGAACGGGCCAATAAATTTGGGAGCCAATTTATTAGAGATGGACCGGAGAGGAATGTTCTTGGTAGAAAGCCACACTTTTTGACCCACAACGTATACGGGAGGCTTAGACTGGTGGCGATCGGCTTTAACATTGGTGCCCGCCCCCACTTGGAGTAGAGTCTCGTGGGCTCTATTCCAAGTGCGGCGATACCTCTGGACGAAGGCGTGAACGGAGGGGACCGCGACTTCGGATTCCAGACTGGGAAAAATAGGTGGCTGGTAACCTACACTACACTCAAATGGAGATAGGCCCGTATCTGATATTGGTAATGTATTGTGGGCATACTCCACTATTGACAGTTGTTGGCTCCAGAAGGAAGGATTCTTTGAAACCAAACATTGCAACACCCTTTCCAAATCTTTGTTGGCTCTCTCGGTTTGACCATTGTTTTGGGGATGAAACCCTGAGGACAGACTTACAGTCGCTGTAAAATTTGACACAAATTGGGATCCCCTGTCGGAAACCACGTCTATCAGGAGGCAATGTAAACGAAAGACGTGATCTATGATGGTCAACGCTGTCTCCTTGGCTAAGGGTAATTTGGGCAAGGGAATAAAGTGGGCCGCCTTCGAGAACTGGTCCACCACCGTCAAAACTACCATGTTGCCCTGGGAGGGCGGTAATAAAATCTAGTGCGATGTGGGACCAGGGTCTCGAAGGGACAGGCAGCAGTTGAAGTAACCTATCAGGGGGTCGATTGGAAGTCTTACCAGTGGCACAAACCGAGCAAGCCAAAACAAAACTGTGAATGTCGCGAGCCATAAGTGGCCACCAGAATCGTTGCTTGACTAAGAATTTGGTCAGGTTAACTCCTGGATGACAAGCCACATTAGAGCAATGCCCCCACTGGATGACGTTGGACCATAAACCCTCCGGCACAAATAATCGATTCGGTTGGCACCCGGGCGGAGGCATTACCCCTTCTAAGGCCGTCTTGACCTTCGATTCGATCTCCCATGTGAGTGTGGAGACCACTAATGTCTCAGGTAAAATACACTCGGGAGTAGACAGGCATTTCGGAACAGTCAAAAATACGTGACAAAGAATCGGGTTTGATGTTCTAAGAACCCGGGCAGTACGAGAGAGTAAAGTCAAAACGTCTGAAAAAAGTGCCCACCGAGTCTGCCTGAATTTCAACCTTTTGGCAGTACTAATATATTCCAAATTCTTGTGGTCAGTCCATACTATAAAAGGAACCCCCAAGCCTTCTAACCAGCAGCGCCATTACTCCAATGCCATCTTGACTGCCAACAATTCTCGGTTACCAATATCATAATTGTGTTCGGCAGGGGATAATCGATATGAAGAAAACGTGCATGGGTGCACCTTGTCGTCTGAGGGAGAACGTTGGGATAACACCGCACCTACCCCCACCTCCGACGCTTCGACCTCCACCACAAACTGACGTGATGGACCAGGGGTGATCAGGATAGGGGCTGAAACGAAGCAGCTCTTCAGTTTGGCAAACACAGCCTCGGCTGTGTCTGACCACCTGAATGTAGTTTTTGGGGAGGTCAAGGTAGTCAGAGGTGCGGCTAGTCGGCTGAAGTTGTGAATAAAACGCTGCTAGAAGTTGGCAAACCCCAGAAACCTCTGTAGGGCCTTACAGGAATCTGGACTTGGCCACTTTACCACAGCCTTAACCTTCTCGGGATCCATGCGTATTCCCTCAGTCGATACGATATACCCAAGAAACGGAGCAGACTGTGCATGAAACGCGCATTTCTCCGCCTTGACAAAAAGCCCATTCTCTAGCTACCTCTGAAGCACTTGTCGAACATGCTGCACGTGTTCCTTGAGAGAAGAGGAAAAAAACAATATGTCGTCCAGGTAGACATATATGAATTGATCGATTAAATCTCGCAGCACGTCGTTGATGAATGCCTGGAAGACCGCTGGGGAGTTGGACAGCCCAAAGGGCATGACCAAGTATTCAAAGTGCCCCCTGGGGGTGTTAAAAGCAGTCTTCCATTCATCCCCCTCCCTGATACGGACCAAATGATAAGCATTACGTAAGTCCAATTTCGTGAAAATCAACGCTCCCTGCAACCTCTCGAAGGCTGAAGACATCAACGGAAAAGGGTAAGTATTCTTTACCATAATGTTGTTCAGTCCCCAGTCATCAATACAAGGTCGCAGCAATCCGTCTTTCTTCCCCACAAAAAAGAATCCCGCCCCCGCTAGAGAAGAGGAAGGGCGGATGAATTCGAAGCTAGAGAATCAGAAATATATTTATCCATAGCCTCCCTTTCTAGGACAGAAAGTTAATATAATTTGCCTTTAGGCGGAGACTTACCTGAAAGTAAATCTATGGCACAGTCATAGGGACGATGCGGAGGAAGAGAAGCAGCACAAGACTTACTGAACACTTCCTTCAGGTGGAGGTACTCCGCGGGCACGTTAGACAAATTCACTGCCTCCTCCTGAAACACAGACATAGAAACAGATGGACAAGCAGACACTAGACAAGACTCATGACACTTGTTGTGCATGTGCATTGTCCATGAAGTTACCTTCAGCCCCAGAGTCCAGAAGTGCTTGACAGTCGTGAGTCTGTGTTGACCATCTTAGTCTTACCTGGAGGAGCGTAGATGATGATGAGGTGTTCTACGGAGTAGCCTCATACTTACTACCGGGCTTGGCCTTTTACCGGACAGATGTAGGCGTGATGACCGGTCTCCCCGCAGTAGAGGCCCAGACCCAGGGATCTCCGCCTCTCCTTCTCCTCCCGGGAAATGCGAGCTTGCCCTACCTGCATGGGCTCGTGATCGTAGGAGGGGCTGGCCACCAAAACCTGAACAGTGCGACCAGTGTCATTAAGATTCCGTTCCGGAAAAAAGACTTCGAATTGTATTCAGAATGATAATCAGAACATAGATGGAGTCGATCAACACCACAAAGCTTGACTGTAATTATTACCTCTTCGTTGGTCGACATTTTATTCCATAACATTACAGTTTTGATGCTGTTTCATGTCAGATGATCTGTTATATTTTCTTCTTCACTAATGTTTATTTGGGAAATTCTGTTAAGAAGCTGTGTAGCCTACTAGTGCCCTCTACCGTATAACTCAAGTATACTTAAATGTTATTTCATGTATATTTCTGTATATACATGTATAAAGTATATACATATATAAAGTATATAAAGCCCATTTCTGAGAAGTACAGAAAAAGTTATCTAAAAGCATACTTTCCCATTTTTAGTTTAAAAGAAGTATACTAATATACACACTTGAATACATTTATTTTTTGTAAGGGATTGTCAGGAGTACCAGATTCTGAGGTGTACCTGGATGATGTAGTTGGGTACTCAAACTCATGGAATGACCAGTTGGCTTCTTTGTGTTTGGCCAGTTAGCTGATACTTCTTTAAATTTCAACCTAGGAAAATGTGAATTTGTGTGTGTGTGTGTGTGTGTGTGTGTGTGTGTGTGTGTGTGTTTGTGTGTGATCTCGTTTTCTCTCTCTCTCTCTCTCATTCTCTCTCTCTTTCCAAACTAGTTGGTTCTGTTTGTTACTTTGTCGACTTGCATCCCTGACAACATAGGGGTCCTGGCCTGTCTTGATCTGAGGATCAAAGACTGGCACAGAAGGCTTGTGTCACAACTTGCGCTCCTCCCCCACCAGTGAAAAAAAAAAAGCAGGGGTAAGAGGAATCGTGGGTCACGAGGAGGTAAGCAGAAACTAAAGCCCCTTTCACACTGCCATTCCGGCAAATACACAGGTAAAGTGTTCCTGCAATTGTTCCCGGGTCGCTAGATTTTGCACTTTCACACTGCCAGTGATGACCCGGTATATGTGCGTGCTTTCACACACAACCCTTGAAGATCCCGTAATAACACGTGACATCAGCGCGTGACGTGTAACGTACGAGTCGAAAATGCTAGGCGCGTTATACTTTCACTGAAGCAAGCAGACGATCTCTGCTTCAGCGCGAAAAATGAGGAACTAACTGATCTCTGCTTCATTACAGTTTGCACATATGTTTTCGTCTCGAATGTTGATCTTCCTTCAAAACAGCCGGTAAAAGAGTCGCGCGATAACACGCGTCATCACTTCGACACAGAATTAGATCTGGCTTTTGTTCACACAACGCTCGTCCCGGGTCGAACCCCGCAATGTTACTAGGTCCCCGACCCGGGTTCAATGCGGTAATCAATCCCGGGACGTGGTTGCTTTCACACAGAAGGCGACCTGGCAATGTTCCGGAAATATTGGGGTCCGACGTGCAGTGTGAAAGGGGCTTATGGGATGTGATCCAGATGAGGCAACGTTCTCATCCGAAGGGAGATTTTTCTTAGGGAGAAAAATCCTTCAGGGATTTTTAACTTCTGCTTTTATCCTCGCCTTCCTAAATCCCCTGTAACCACCAGCTCTCCACCTGATCGAAGTTAGGTGGAAACCTCTCGCAAAACATATAGGTCTCCTATGCAGGTCCTTTAATATTTTTGGTTTTATTATCATAGCAACCACCTAACTGAAGGTCCGGACTAAAAGGAGGTGATTACCTCACCTCGGAGGGGTCGTGCTCTCCTGATGAGAGGATGCTAGCCCAGCCCTGTATTACATTTATCCAAATATTTTCCTGGTATCCATGATAACCATTCTTATGAAAGATGAGATTGAACTAGCGAGGGGTTTAACAGAAAGACCCAGTGTTCAAATTGTGTCAAAGCTCTTGGGGGTTCCCCTAGACCAACTAATTGAACAGTCAATAGCAAATACTTAAAATATTAGGAAAACATACTTACAGTAACTGATTCAGAATAAGTGCCACATTGTCATAGCAAAGTCAGAATTGACCCTTTTTCTAAGAAACAGCCTTTGCACAGCCAGTCTTGTAGGCTACTCTCCTAGGTTCATGAAACTGTCATCCATAAAATGCATTGCACAAATTCGAACATTTGGGTTGTGCTATTTTATTGTAAATAAATCTTAACCAATGATTCGTCATTGCATCTACTTTCGTAAGGCCAAATAACGTGTTTCTGCTTTCACCTAGATACACACAGCATCTCCCAGACATGACTGCTTCAACACTAACTGTGTTAATGAAAACCATGCCTTCTTTCTCTGTGTGAACATTTGGGTGGCATTACGCAAATATTTCCACACTGTGACGTAGAGATGTGGGGGCTTGTTTGAATGAGCCATGCTGGTCTGGATTAGCCTTCTCTTTTACATAGAATAAAGGCCATGTCCACACGGAGACGGAGCTTACTCCAATCCGATCTTTTTTTCCTCGTCTCAAGAAATATCCGCGTCCACACGAAACTGCATAATGATGTAGCATACATGCCAGACCACTATGTGGCGCTGTAATTCAGCCACAGAGATACACTAAAAACAGATAAGAAGACTTGGACTATGCTCATAAACCTTGCGCGTGGTACACAAACGAAAATGGAACAATACAATTATTAATCAGTGTTAATGTTAGTTAATAAAAAGACAATCGTTCAGTGTTTGTTCATGTTTTTGTTGCTGTTACGTTACCTAGAGGTGTCTGACTACGGGGGAGATGTGGGCTAATGACGTCATCGTTTCAGAAAATACACAGATTAGCCATCCAGACGAAAACGCAAAGATGGCGTTTTCAAATTTATCCACTCTGGGACCCGATTTAAAAAAATAGCGGTTTCACTTGATGAAAACACCGGATCGGTGTGGACGAAATGCCTATCCGATAAAAAATTTGTGCGTATTCACAGAAATGCGTCTCCGTGTGGACGGGGCCTAAATCCGTTTGTGGGAGACTTTGACCTTTGTAAGACTGCAGATCTGCACACTGGTTTAAGTTTTCCTCTCTCTCTGGACTTGAACTTTCAGTTTCACTGCATTTACACACTGCATAAGGTCAGCTCAAAGAGAAATAATTTCACAGAACAATACTATAAAATGATGATGTGAAACTGCTGAGTAAGTGAAAGCACCACTTATGTGGTATTATAATGAATTTTTTTCCTGGAAAGAAAGTTTTATTCCTCTGCAAACGAGGCCAAGACTGACCCTCAGATGCTCACAACTCCAGTAATGATGAGAGAACAACTGCTAAAATCATATTTACACAATATCAAACAGCAGATATGAATAAACACTTTAAACAAACGCATATGGGCTTTA
Source organism: Carassius gibelio (assembly GCF_023724105.1). Classification (NCBI taxonomy): domain Eukaryota; kingdom Metazoa; phylum Chordata; class Actinopteri; order Cypriniformes; family Cyprinidae; genus Carassius; species Carassius gibelio. Next base: position 9,912,171 of record NC_068400.1, read on the forward strand.
GTTTTTAAAATATATATGCAAGAGTATCAGAGGCTGGATGTTACAGATGTTACACTCTTTGTATCTTTGAGATAAAATTATCATTTTAATTATAACTGTTTATTTATATTCTCCATTTTAATTTGACCTTTAATTAAAGTTGTTGTGTAAAGTAATTGTGTTTTTGTTGTTGTCATTTTATTAGTTATTATTTTAAATGTCCATTTTTGTTAATTTTTAATTCAGTTTTCGGTTAATTCAATTTTATTTTATTTAGTTGAAAACTATCTGAAATAAAATAAATTATTTAATAAATATTTTATATTATGTTGTATTTTATTTCAGTTAGTGCTTATATTATTTCAAATAATGACATTTTTATACAAGTTTATTTTAGTTTTACTTTTGGTTAACTGTAATTCTGCTGGATTACTGAAAACTCTTCTTAATTAAGTTAAGATGTTAAGATAAATTCCAAGAAGTTAGTCATAATGTTCCTAAATGTGGAATTCTTGGAAATATTACATATTTATACTCACATTGCACATTCATGCATTGGTAATTATATAAATCAGTTTCACATTAAATACTTTTTGTTCATATGATCAGGGTTTTAAAAATGCAAGTATAGCCCATTTTGATGGATTTTCATAGTTTAAGAAAATCTGGAACAAATATAAAAATACTAAAATAAACAAAAAAGTTTAAATTAGTAGAAACAAATAAAGGCATGAAATTTTCCAACAACGTTTGAATGTGATCTTCATTAAAGAACAAGACAAAAGCTGAAATCTAATAAAAAATAAACTGTCTGACATAAAACTTGTTGTACAATATAAATATAAAAATATAAACATTTTGTTATTAATTGAACACTAAATATAATCCTTAATTATTATTTTGCAATTAAATATTTAAAATATAACTATACAATTCTTACATTTATTATTTAATTATAAGTGGATCTTATTTTGTCTGAGTGTTCTTCGTTGGATTGTGTTCGGAGATCTGCCCATTGTAGTCCCTGTGCTGCCAAGGACCAGCTGCACCTTGATTTCCTGACCTGTCATTGTTACATCGCTTTGTGCTTCCTAATAAAGGAATTTTCCCTTGCAATTGAATCTCGAGTTATTTGTCCTGACATAACAATCTGACCACAGATGAATTCAACAAGTGGTGAGTGGAAGAAAATCATTGCCAATAACAGTGTTCGTATGGATCAACAGGATGAACAGATATTGGCTACAGGTTGTGTGATGCAACTCTTGGTGGCACAGGGGTCGGAGGTTACTGCCCAGCTCCAAGATTTAAGAACAGACATCAATGGAGCGCCCACTGTGCCTACCCCGCTATCTGTTTCCCCTTCTGTGGCGCGTTTGGAACCTCACATCGAGCCGCATCTTCCACCTCCTGCTCAGTATGATGGTGAGCCACATTTATGCCGAGCTTGTGCTAGTTGTTTTTCACTCTTCAGCCCACATCTTTCCCTACGGGGCAATCCAAAGTGGTGTTGATGATCATGTTACTTTCTGGATGCACTGCGCTCTAGGGAACAGCAGTGTGGGAGAGCCAATCACTATGCTGTGCCTCGTTCCTTGGGGTTCATTGTGTCATCCGAGGGAGTGCGTATGGATCCGGACAAGATTCAGGCTGTGTTGAATTGGCCAACCCCAGAGACCCGTAAGGCCCTACAGAGGTTTCTGGGCTTTGCCAATTTTTACCGGTGTTTTATTACAGCCAGCTGGCCGCTCCTCTGACTGCCTTGACCTCCACCAGGGTGACGTTCAGGTGGTCTAATGCAGCAGAAGCTGCATTTTCCAACCTAAAAAGCCACTTTGTTTCGGCTCCCATTCTGGTGACCCCTGATCCCTCACGTCAGTTCGTGGTGGAGGTTGACGCTTCAGAGGTGGGGCCCGGAGCAGTTCTCTCCCAGCGTTCTCCTGCGGATGGAAAGGTGTTCCCTTGCGAGTATTTTTCCCCTAAACGCTTGAACTCTAGGCAGGCTCGGTGGGCTCTGTTTTTCTGCCAATTTAGATTTTTCCATCTCGTACCACCCGGGCTCCAAAAACACCATGCCCGATGCTTTGTCTCGTATTTTTGATCATTCCAAGCATCCGTCTTCTCCTGATTCCATCGTACCGGAGAGACTGGTCATCTCTGCGGTCATCTCTGCGGAGATCGAGTCGAAGGTCCGTAGTGCCTTACCTGGGGTAACGCCTCTGTCCTGTTGTCCACCGAGCCGTTTATTTGTGCCTGAGAACTTGCGGTCCGATGTCATCCATTAGGGTCATTGTTTCAAGGATGCTTGTCATCCAGTGGTCAATCCTACCGGTTATTTGGTTAAGCAACATTTCTGGTAGCCTTCTATGGCTCGAGATATTTGTGGTTTTGTTTTGGTCTGCTCGGTTTGCGGGGTTGGTAAGACTTCCAATCGACCCCCAGCGGGTTTGCTGCAGCCGCTGTCAGTCCCTTCGAGACCCTGGTACCATATTGTGCTAGATTTTGTCACGCTCTGCTCATGCCTTTGTCCAGAGGTGTTGCCACACTTGGAGGAAAGCCGAAATGGCTCTCCCTCAGGTGCTGGAGTGCACTAAGGCCCTGGCCGATCGCCACCGGTCAAATCCTCCCAGATACTTTGTTGGTCAAAAAGTTTGACTTTCTACTCAGAACATTCCTCTTCATACCGTTTGTAAGCTTGCTCCTAAATTCATTTAGCCCATTTGCTGTCACTAAGATCCTTAGTCCAGTGGTAGTCCGCCTCAAACTTCCTCCGGCGTACAGGAGAATTCATCCGGATTTTAATGTATTAAAAATTAAGCCCGTTTTTTTTTTTCTCTTTTATTTTTCCCCCCACCCCGTAGCGTCTCATAGATGGGGATCCAGCATATTCGGTCAATCGTATTCTGGACTCGAAGCGGAGGGGACATGGATTTCAATACTTGGTGGACTGGGAAGGTTACGGTCCAGAGGAGAGAAGTTGGGTGCCTGCAAGAGACATATTGGATCTGTCTCTTATCGATGATTTCATTCATCAGGTAAAGGCCCACGGGAACACCAGGAGGCATTCCTAGGGGGAGGGGTACTGTCAAGGTTCACAGGGCTGTGGATTTGTTTTGTTGTTTGGCGTGTGTCTTGCTGTCACGTGTGTTACTAACGAGTGCTGATGTGAGCAGCTGCAGCTAGTCAGTGCTGCTATTTATTGTCTCTGTGTTGGTTCGTTCAGTGTCGGATTGTTCTGTTTGCTCACGCTGTGTCCTTCGCAGTTCTGCCTTCTTCTCCTGGGATCCAGTTGCTTGCTTCGGAGTGGATCTTATTCTGTCTAAGTGTTCTTTGTTGGATTGTGTTTGGAGATCTTCCCATTGTAGTCCCTGTGCTGCCAAGGACCAGCTGCACCCTGACTTTACCGACCTGATGTTGTTACATTGCCTTGTGCTTTCTAAGAAAGAAATTTTCACTTGCAATTGAATCTCGAGTTATCTGTTCTGACAGCAGCTTTATTGCAGTGTTGATATTAATACACTTAGAAAAAAACTATACGTTCATGTAAAGCCTAGCAAACCATAGGATATCATGCACTTTCACAAATATTTTTTTCCTTTGAATAGTAAAATCTGGCCCTTTTCTCGTAACTCCTTCAAGGACAGCCAGGAGCCTTGGAGTAGTGATTGATGATCAGCTGAATTTCTCAGACCACACTGAGACAAAACTGTCTGGTCCTGTGAAATTGCTTTATACAGTATTAGGCACTTTCTTTCTGAACATGGTACACAACTCCTTGTTCAAGCTCTTGTTCTGTCAAGGCTGAACTATTGCAATGCTCTCTTGGTAGGTCTTCCAGCCAGTTCTAGAAATCCTCTACAATTAACCCAAAATGCGGCTGCAAGATTAGTCTTTAACGTGCTGAATAGAGCGCATGGCTCACCTTGGTTCATCAGTTTGCCTAGCTAACAATAATTGCTCACATAAAATTCAAGGTATTTATGTTTGCCTGCAAAACCACCACTGGCTCTGCACCCCTTTACCTAAATTCACTACTTCAGACTTTTGTGCCCTCTAGAAGCTTCTGTGTTCTGCAAGTGAACAGCGCTTTATAGTGCTATCCCAAAGAGACACAAAATCACTTTCAGGGATTTTTACATTAAATGTTCCCTCTTGGTGGAATGTCTTACCCAACTCAATCCGAGCAGTCCTTAGCCATCTTCAAGAAATGGCTAAAAACGAATCTCTTCCATCTATACTTGACCCTCTAACACTTGCACTCTCCATTCTTTTTTCTATTCTACTTGCAACAAAGGAGGTGTGACAACAAAATTTGGATCCACATGCAGAATGGAGGGTCAGGTCTATGAGGAAGGGGAGGAGCAAGGGACTATGGCAGAGATGACAGAGCATTGAGCCAAGGCAAAGCAGGTGGAGCTGACAGAATTGAAAGTAAAATGAAAAAAATGAAGTAAATTTCAGATAAAAAAGGAGTCCCAAAAACAGAAATATTGGATCATTGTCCATATCGCTGTTTACATTACTCTTGCATTACCAAGGCAATGACTGACCTATTCCAAAGAGCTCAGTTATCAGCAAAGGAAAATTGGAGTTGGAATAACCTCCAAAGACAAAGGTGATACCTTTATAAAAGCTCATTATCATTAAATATTTCTAAAATGTTTATGTTCCGAGGCAGATTTCTGGCAACAGCCTTTTTAGGATAGTTTGTGGCTTGGTCTTAGTGACTTAGAAGTCTTCTACATGACTCCTAACTCAGAGAGAACAGTCCAGGTACAAATAAACAGTAGGTAATCCACAAGAGAATGCTTGGAATTGACCACCGTAGAAAATCAGAATCAGAATCAGAATGAGCTTTATTGCCAGGTATGTTTACACAAACGAGGAATTTGTTTTCGTGAAAGAAGCTCCGCAGTACAACAGAATTACAGCGACAGAACATATAACACATAATAAAAGAATAAAAAACACAAAAAATACAAATAAGTAGATAGGAATGACAATATTCAAATTGACAATTGTAGGCAGGTATATTACAAAATGCAGTTATGTATGTACAGGTATATTATGTGCAAAATGTAAGTGTATACTAAGTATGTGTGTTAGATAAATAAGTGTATGTGTATATAAATATAAAGTGTAGTGTGTTCCACAGTTATTATCACTTGTTTATAAGATGGATTGCCTGAGGGAAGAAACTGTTCCTGTGTCTGGTCGTTCTAGTGCTCAGTGCTCTGTAGCGTCGACCAGATAGCAACAGTTCAAAGAGGGAGTGTGCTGGATGTGAGGGGTCCAGAGTGATTTTGCCAGCCCTTTTTCTCACTCTGGATAAGTACAGTTCTTGAATAGATGGGAGAGTTGAACCGATGATTCGCTCAGCAGTCCGGACTACCCTCTGTAGTCTTCTGAGGTCAGATTTAGAAGCTGAGCTGAACCAGACAGTTACTGAAGTGCAGAGGATGGATTCGATGATGGTGGAGTAAAACTGTTTCAGCAGCTCCTGTGGCAGGTTAAACTTCCTCAGCTGGCGAAGGAAGTACAACCTCTGCTGTGCCTTTTTCACAATGGAGTCAATGTGAATGTCCCACTTCAGGTCCTGAGAGATAGTGGTGCCAGCCAGCTCTTTAACCTCCTGTCTGTAAGCAGACTCGTCACCGTCCTGAATGAGGCCGATGAGTGTGGTGTCGTCTGCAAACTTCAGGAGCTTGACAGAGGGGTCCTTGGATGTGCAATCATTAGTGTACAGGGAGAAGAGCAGTGGGGAGAGGACACAGCCCTGGGGAGCTCCGGTGCTGATTGTACGGGTGCTGGATGTGTATTTTCCCAGCCTCACTAGCTGCTGCCTGTCTGTCAGGAAGCTGTTGATCCACTGACAGACAGAGGTGGGCACGGAGAGCTGATTTAGTTTGGGCAGGAGGAGGTTTGGGATGATCGTGTTAAAGGCCGAGCTGAAGTCCACAAACAGGATCCTCACATAAGTCCCCGGTCTGTCTAGGTGTTGCAGAACAAGACTCCAAGACTTCGCAGTGGCTACGTTTACATGCACCCAAATCCATTTGTAATCAGATTGATGGCTCAATCAGATTGAAAAACTTTCATATAAACACTTTTATCAATCCGATTGAGCTCGATCCGAATTAAATTTATATTGGATTGAAGGGGGTGGTTTATTCCTCTTCTAATACGATTGAGCGTGCATGTAAACACTCGATCGAATTGAACCTTTTTTTTTTTGCACAGCACAGCAGTTTATATGCTTATTTATCCATAAAGGTGTATATAATAATTCTGCTGTTAAAAACAAATAAAGAAACCATGTAGGAGAGTGGTTATTATGTGCAAACAGTGAGAAACTCAATATCATCTATATGTTACTTTCACTTTTCACTTTCACTATTTGAGCAGTGTGCGCATGTCTAAAAAAAATCTATTACGATTTGAAGCTTGTGACATATAAACGCGCACATCAACCTGATTACTTTATTTAGTGTTCATGTAAACACTACAATCAGATTCATCAATCGTAATCAATTCAGTCCAACTGAACCACAAAGGGTCCATGTAAACGTAGCGAATGAGGGTGGGAGTGAGCAGCGCTTAAATGTGTGTATGTGTGAGTGTCTGATTGAATGCAGGTGCGTGTGCAATCAGTTCCAGGTATGAAGGGTGATATAAATTGAAGTCAATATTTGGGTGAAGGCTATTTTACATATCAAGGTCTTTTTGCCTTTCAGGAATTTTTAAACAGCAAAACGGATCCACTTTATATTAAGTGGCCTTAACTACTATGTACTTACATTTTAATTAATAATTTATTACAATGTACTTATTGTGTACATACATGTTTTTACATTGTACTTATATTTGTAGTTAAAAAAAACTACATGTAATTACATCTGTATTTAATTTCTGTATTTACATTTATAATTACACTGTTGACCCATACTTTACACCTTAACACACACTTAAACTTACCCATACCTCCAACCCTCTCCCTAACCTTACCCCTATCCCACCTCAATAGCAGCAAAAGTGTTTTACATTACAATATGAACACAATAAGTACATTGTACTTATTTTTATGTAAGTACATAGTAGTTAAGGCCACCTAATATAAAGTGGGACCCAAAACATAATAAAAAAACCCCTGAAAAACTCTATGAGGTTACAAGCAAAAACATCTGTATACAAAAACTGATAGAAATACACAGAAGATGCACAAAACACGTTGCCAGAGAGTGAAACTCAATCATGTACACATTTCACTTTCTTTTTCTCACCCTTTTAATGAAGTGATACTGCAGACAGTTAGGGAAGCTACTGATGTGTGCAGGAAACGAATCATCCCTTTCCCTGAAATCAACATTCCCAGCGTCACAGAACACAAAGGACTTCTATAGCCCCTTTCACACTGCACGTCGGACCCGGCATATTGCCGGAACATTGCCGGGTCGCCTTCTGTGTGAAAGCAAACACGTCCCGGGATTGATTCCGGCATTGAACCTGGGTCAGGGACCTAGTAACATTGCGGGGTTCACCCCGGGACGAGCGCTGTGTGAACAAAAGCCAGATCTAATGCCGTGTCGAAGTCATGATGCACGTTATCGCGCGACTCTTTTAACAGCTGTTTTAAAGAAAGATCAACGTTCGCGACAAAAAATATATGCAAACTATAATGAAGCAGAGATCAGTTAGTTCCTCACTTTCCGCGCTGACGCAGAGATCGTTCGCTTGCTTCAGTGAAAGTATAACGTGCTTAACGTTTTCGACTCGTACATTAAACGTCACTCCCTGATGTCACGTGTCGTTACGGGATCTTTACGGTTTGTGTGTGAAAGCACGCAAATATCCCGGGTAATCACTGGCAGTGTGAAAGTGCAAAAACTAGTGACCAGGGAACAATTGCCAAAACGCTTTACCCGTGTATTTGCCAGAATGGCAGTGTGAAAGGGGCTTGTGTGTTCAAAGGCCAAAATGCTCCAACTGTGATTCACATCCCTCTGTTTAATGTGGTCAACTGTAGAGACAAGTTAATATTTTATAGTTGAACAAAAACAAAACATCATCTATGTTTCCATTTAAGTGTATAAAATCGCTTATAAATCATTCAGAATGAGTTTTTTTGAGAAAGTAAAAATGCTCAAAGTTTCCTGTGAGGGTTAGGGTTAGGGGTAGGGTTGGTGTAGGGCCAGAGAATATACAGTTTGTACAGAATAAAAACCATTACACCTGTGGTATGAACACACAAAACAAACTTGTGTGTGTGTGTGGGGGGGGGGGGTGACGGGATGGGGGGCTTCTATGATATTAGACTAGGTAGCCTATAATAAAAAAATAATTTATTTCAAACCTGAACCAAACATATTTTTATTCAAAGATCAACAGTCTGTCATTAGTCTTAAGTCTGCCACAAAGAAAAACAACATTAAAATCAAGAATCAAATGTCATTGAGTTTGTGTTCCTTTAATTTACTCAGTAAGGTGTCAGTGACAGCATCTGTGCTCTCGGCTGCCCTGCTCAGGGGTCCAGAATCTCACAGAGATCGGGAATGTTTTCACATTGCCTTTATTAGAGGCATCTGTTGCAATGGAAAAGAATATGTCTTTTGACTCGAGACTCTGGGAGAAGTCAGATGCGAGGGGTGCCAGGACGTCTGTGACAGGTGCTTCAGCTTTTGTGCGATCGCAGGTGACGAGTTAAGCTATACACGAATCAGAGTACAGTTTTGGTGTTAACTTCATCGCACAATCAAGCAATCTGTACACAGTGGAACATGGAGGTCAGCTCAGCAGCAGATATTTTATTATACATGGAGTCATCCTGCTTCTTAAAGAAGGACGAGACCAATGTGTGAGTCTATACTATTGCAGTGTTGGTACAGTGTAGTTTGCTGCTAACATCTGCCTCACCTTTGTGAGAAACACCAAACTCTTTCCTGAACACTTTGCAGAACACTTTACTTTCATCGCTTAAGGCTGTGGCAATCCATGGATACTTCCCCAACCACTCCTCCCGGTACCTGTAGATGTGTTTTTGCTTTTTAACACCAGCCATGCCAACCGAATGAATGTAAATTAGCTTCTCAATGCATATCTAAATTTGCGCCTACGGTATTTTTTTAGCACTTAGAAAAAGGATGCTGCAGCCAGTGAGCAGCCAGCGGGGACTCAACCTCCGCAGACAGTTTTTAATGTTTATCAGACGACAACTACTCAAGATTTTGCTCTAGTATAATTTTTGGGACAATTAGGGCCAGATTCGGGATTCAGGACTGTCCCGAATTTTTCGAGATGTCTGGTCACCCTAAAGTGAGTTGTTGACTTAACTTTTCACTAGGCTTCTCATTAACTCCTTGGTTATTCAGACTGATTTGAGGATGAGGAGGCGGGGTTTATTGGCCAATCACAGCTCACATACTGAAATGCAAATTTTTTTAATATAAATTTACAAAGTTGTGACAGTCCTGTCTTTGCTATATCATTATGGTTTATGGAGTGTAGATTTAATGTTTGGGGAGGGGGTAATTTAAAGGAGTTTAACATAAGGCAGCAACATAACTAAATGTGAAAAAGAATTAAGGGGTGTGAATAATTTCAGAAGGCACAGTATGTTACTGAGCACATACTAACCTAAGTTCACAAATATTTTTCATAAATGTCATATTTGTGCCTTTTAAATTGTATATTTTAAATTTTTCCCCTCGATTTTTGTATTTTGTTTTGGTTTCATAAAATTATGTTTAAAAAAAATTATGAAAAAGCACTGATGAATTTGAAAATATCTTATGTACTATGTATGTGATGTCACTTTTCCAAACAAATAAAAGTTTAAAAAGTATCCACCAATGCCTAACTGTAAAATCTTTCATTTTAACATTGACAAACAAATGCAATCAAATCCAAATATATAAATAAATAATCTAGTATTAATATTAATGATACAGCTAGTAAATAACTAATCTTACATATGTTTATATGTAAATATTTGTAATGAACATGCATGTTTTTATATTGTTATACTTTTAAATGTGCTTATATATATATATATATATATATATATATATATATATATTCACATTTTTTATTAATTCTAAAGTTTATTTAGCATGATAAGAAAGCATATATTAAAATGATTTAAAATGCCTTTCTACAGTTCATCTCCATTCTAAAGCGTCCAGTCAGAGAAAGTTGTACTAGTCGCCCTCTAGTGGCCATGGGATGTAACGTCATCTTTTCGCCTTCGCGTTTGTTGTATGTTTGTCCCTCGCGGGCTCCCGTAGCACTGTCTTTGGGTCCAGCTCGCAGTAGAAACACGTGTGTTGTTCACATCATGGAGTTTGAGGGCTGCAACTGCTTCAGACAGAGACTCGTGTTGTCCACACTGAGCGGAAAACGAGTGAAAATACGAAACATCAGATCTAAAGATGACAATCCCGGCTTGCGAGGTGCGTTTATATCAAAACAACACACATCAGACGTGACGTAGTATTTAATCAATCAACACCACAGCTCTTAATCGCCATCAAAACATCTATGAATGCATTATATGAAGTATATTATCATTATACAGTCGTTTATTTACATCACGTTGTCGTGTTGTACTCTTTTGAGGTGTCAATCAAATTATGATTCCCTCTCTGATTCAGATTACATATTTCTCGTTTTAAAAAATTACATTTCTTACACATGTCCAGTTCATGTTTTCTCTCGTTATTGATTTAAGTTGTTTGCCATTTTGTATTCTATTTATTATTATTATTATTATTATTATTTTGCCTATTTAATTTATATTCTGATTAAAATACAACTGCATATCCTAGTTTTTATGTACTTGTTTGTTTGTTTTTGTCATTTTAAACTCTATTTATTTTAGCCTTTTAGTTTATTTTAAAAATAAAATAAGTTACTGCTACTTTATTAGAATGGATGTGTGTTTAATTATACTTTTTCCTATAATTAAAACAAAAACTTGACCACAGTCACAGCCCTTTCAGCAGAAGCCTTCAGTATCAACAGCTTCAGGCTGGAATGTCATCAGTTCTCATCAGAATGCTTAATTTTAAATCTTGAATTTTGAAGTGTTTCATCAGTTCCAGCTCTGCTGATGAAGATATTGTTTCAGTGTTTCAATAGTATCTTTTGTGTTGGTCAGATTTTGAAGCGAGCTTCATCCGACTCCTTGACAAAGTGACTAACGGCACCAGGATCGAGATCAACCAGACGGGTGAGTACAAGTTAACACTGATCGATCGATTGATTGACAGGTGTGTTGGTTGTTCTCTGATGTCGTGTGTGTGTGTGTGTGTGTGTGTGTGTGTGTGTGTATGCAGGAACGGTGTTGTTCTATCAGCCGGGTTTGCTGTACGGTGGCTCCGTGGAGCACGAGTGTAACGTCCAGCGCTCGATGGGTTATTATCTGGAGGCTCTGCTCATGCTGGCTCCGTTCATGAAGACGCCGCTCAGAGCCGTGCTGAAGGGCGTCACCAACGACCCCACAGACCCATCGGTGAGAGTTTGCACATTCATCTGCATTTGACCTCTCACCTTTACTGCCAATTTGTGCTCACCTTTAGTGCCACCCAGAAACATTGTCCCGAACCAGTAAGAGTTTCTTTATTCTGCTAAAAGACAAAACAAGATACTTTGAAGAATGTTTGGATTGGTATCCCATAGTATTTTTTGTCCATACATTGGAAGCCAGTGGCTGCTGTCAACCGCTTTCTTCTTCTTGATTAAATCTTCTTTTGTGTTCTGTGGAATAAAGAAACTCATACAGGGGGGTGGGTATAAAAATTAAATTTCTTTAAATTTTTGTGTGAACTGTACCTTCAAACAAAAGCTCTTAGCTTTGCAACTGAGAATAGTTGTTGATATGAATATGAGGCATGTTTTTAAAGTAGATCTTGTTAAGTAAAAGTCATGCTATTAGCTGCATGGGTTTAAGTAACATCATAACATTCTGTTTTACAATCTTTGCTCTTACAAAATAAACACTATGAAGTAGTTTTGTGCAAAAGAAAAGGGAATTAGCATAAGAGCAAGGTGAAAGATATACATCTGGAAACTAAACAAGGTATAAAGTTTATAATCTTTTAATAAAGAGTTTTATTTTTATTTTTTTACTTTTAGCCAGATCTTCCTACTTTTTCATCAGAATCCAGCATCAGTCGACTTTTATTCTGTGTATTGAGTTGTGCGTGTGGTAATACTATAGCGATCACATTTGATTCTTCTGCGTTGATGTCTAATTATCTGTATAATATGCTCATGTTCTCCAGGTGGATCTTCTGAAGGTCACTGCGATTCCTGTGATGAAGAAGTTTGGGATTGATGGAGACGGTCTGGAAATAAAGGTCTGTCAGTCCATTAATTTGACAGCCACCTTAGTTTCCCAGTGAATGCATGAACTGATGAAGCAATTGGATAAATGCGTTTGGGTTGTGCTAGCGTTAGCGTGTTGATGGTGTTTCTACAGGTGCTGAAGCGAGGCATGGCTCCTGTAGGAGGAGGCGAGGTGCTCTTCACCTGTCCTGTTCGCCGCTCCATGAAACCCGTTCATCTCACAGAACCCGGAAAAATCAAGAGGATCCGAGGAACAGCGTATCCTTCCACTGATAATAAAACCGGTCCCCAGGAATTCTGACAGTTCTGTCCATAGACGCTGACACAGAACCACAATACAAGTGAAACTTCAAAAATAGCAGTAAAACCGCTTTAAACCTCTTCACAAAGTTACTAAGTGGAACTTTTACTAAGGACTGGGGAGAAAGGGCGGGGTTAAGCTCATTACTATGGATGATGTCATCAAGCTTACTATCTGTGATTGGCTGATAGGGGAGGGGTCACTCATTTAATCAGATAAACATTGTAGGAGGAGTATCATGTTGCCATATTCACATCAAGGGTTCAAAATAAAAATGTTGCCATTTCCAAATAGAGTTTAAAATGCAGATTTAGGACCTGGTTTTTATGGCAACCCATATATGCCACTGAATAATTTAATTTTAATAATGGCAACTTTTTTATCTCACAATTGACTTTTTTTTCTCGCAATTGTTAGTTTATATCTTGCAATTCTGAGAAAAAAACTAGAATTGTGAGATGAAAATTTGCAATGACCTTTTTAACCTTTATTCAGTGGCAGGTTTTAGTAAACTCTTAGAGCAAACATTTAGAGACTCCCATCATTTCTCCTAAACCAGAAAATTAGCAGCTACTATTTGTCGTAAGAAGTTTTTGTGAATATGGCTCCAGTTTTTGAGTTAAATATTAACCAGTGAAATCAAAGCAGGGTCATCTATCCTTCGAGTGTTTTTCGTCTATGTCTATTATCACTTGTGTTAAATGTTGATCTTTGACTGGTGTGCGTCAGGTTCTCGGTGCGAGTTTCTCCTCAGATGGCCAACAGGATCGTGGACTCGGCCCGGAGCATCCTGAACAAATTCATCCCGGATATTTACATCTACACCGACCACATGAAGGGAGCCAGCTCTGGGAAGTTAGTCGCTGCAGTCTGTCTGAGCTGATGATTATCAATGATTAAGGGTTTTTTATTAAACATTGGAGTGGGGTTTAGTTGTGAAGCAGATTCAATGAAGTTATCATACACCCCAGAAACGGCTCCGACGCCACCCTGATCAGGTGCTAGTGAGCAGTGAGTAAGAGGTTGTGTTGTGTGCAGGTCTCCAGGGTTCGGGCTGACGCTGGTGGCTGAGACGGTGAACGGCACGTTTCTGGGCGCTGAGGTCGTGTCCACACCGCAGGGTCAGGGAGATCCGGTGCTGCCCGAGGACTTGGGCAGAAACTGTGCCAAACTACTGCTGGAGGAGATCTACAGGGTGAGCAGAACCAGGCACAAACACCTTTGGTTTCCATCATTTGTGGGGACTATATAGGCATAATCATTTTCATATTGTCCAATCTGTATTTTCTGTCCACTACACCAAAACATAGCCCTCACACAAAACTACAGGCATTTGTATTGTTTAAATGCTGATTTCATTCAATCAATCAACATTTATTGGCCAAGTATGCATAACATACAAGATAATATTCTGCCAGTATGAGGCATCCCACACCAGAGATGGGGACTCGAGTTTGAGACTCGGACTCGAGTGCGACTTAAGTCGCACAAACAGTGACTTCAGACTCGACTTGAGACTCGTCCTCGAAAGACTTCAGACTCGACTTGGACTCGAGCTCCGGGACTCGTGAACAATGTTAATTTTTAGTAAACGTCAGATGAGCTCGCTGTTAGAGTTGTGACGTTCGAGAACGAACCGATTCTTTTGAACGGCTCATAAACATGAAGGATGGGAGCCGAGTCACGGCTGGAGGGGAGCCGTTCTTTCTGTCGCTCTTTTTTCATATGCGTGTTTCAGAGCGCGTGTTTCACACAGGTGCACACAAATGAGCTCCTCCGCGAGACAGAACAGTTATAGGGGGAGGGGCGCACCCAGCGCAGGCCAACCCTTTATAGCGTGATGATATTAGTTATTAGTTGTGCACGCATCCTTCACGTGAGTACTCCAGTGGAAAAAAACCTGCGTGCCTCTGTCATTGGGTAGGAGCGGAGCCATGACGTTTTGCACAGATATTCATTGCAGCCCACTTTGTTATTGTTCATTGACTTGAAGGGGCTGATGTCCTATTTGCAAAGTTTACAGTAGTAATAGTATGTAGACATTTCCATTTTATTTATTCTAATTTTATCTACTTTAAATATTTTTGGTTCTCTATCAAAATGTTCTTGTGTGATAACAATGTTCTTGTGTTGAAGTGTTTGTAGTAAAAGCTGTTTTGCACAGAAATTCATTGCAGCCGGCTTTGTTTTTGATGTTTATTTGTGAGTAGGTATTGTATGAATAACATAAGTCAGCGTAGCTTTGTTCATTCTTAAGCCAGACAAGAGGTGTGCAGCTATACAGCCAGGACAGACAGAAGGCCATTACTGAATCCATACATGCAAAATACAGATATTAACTTAAAAGTAAAGCATTCTTGGTGTTTTTGTCATGTTGCAATAGCCTGTTTACACTGATTATATACCAAAATCAAAGTTGATATTGTATGCTAATAAATAGAGTTGTCATAATAACATATTACATGCTTTGAATTCCTTAT
Organism: Carassius gibelio; assembly: GCF_023724105.1. Lineage (NCBI taxonomy): Eukaryota > Metazoa > Chordata > Actinopteri > Cypriniformes > Cyprinidae > Carassius > Carassius gibelio. The sequence continues at coordinate 9,927,273 of NC_068400.1, forward strand.
ATATAGCTATGCAGTGTTCTAAGCAGCTTGGATGGGTCGCTGTACGTGATGCAACATTTATTATAACCAGAGACTTAATATAATAAAGAGACTTGAGACTTGACTTGGACTCTAGCTCAGAGACTTGAGACTTGACTTGGACTCTAGCTCAGAGACTTGAGACTTGACTTGGACTCTAGCTCAGAGACTTGTGAGCATCTCTGACACACACACACAAACACTAACACTTACAATATTACATGAGAGAACAAAAAAAAAATATGAATTTGGTTCAACATGGAACACACACGCATTCACACACCTTTCAAACAAACACACATTTACACAACTTTCAAATAAACACAGACACACTCAAACAAACACAAATCACAGATTAAACAAATATATCTGTACTTAACTAATGTATTTACTGAAATTAAAAGGTAAATAAAAGAACAGCAAAGTACAGTACAGTGTTCAAACACCTCACACACACAATCACACACACACAGATTCACATACCTTTCAAACACACACACACACACACACACCTCAAACACTATTCACACACCTTTCAAACAAACACACACACTTCAATCACACACACACACACAAACACACAAAAGGCATTCACCGACACCAAAAAACACACACAATGAAACACATACATTCACACACCTTTAAAACACACACACACATTCACACACCTTTCATATAAACACAAACACACACACAAAATCGTTTTGTATTTAAAAAAAAAATTTTCAGTTTTATAAAAACTAACACATTTACTGAAATGTAAAAAAGAAAATGAAACAAATTACAGTCTTGTTTTGTAAAGTGTTACCAGATATTGTAATGTTGATTCATTTTTATTAAACTGAAGCGGTGTCAATAGAGTTTTTGTTTGAATGGCAGACTGAGACCATGACATCATTAATACAACCAATGGATTGATTTGGGGGCGGGGCTACCTGTTTGTTTGACCAATGAAAGATGAGGGGGTGTTTTAAACTTTTAAAAAGTTCTGATTATTGCTCTGAACAGTGTTTGTCTGCTCACGTTTTCATTTAGAGAGTCTTAATGGAAGAGAGGCATGCTGGGAAATAGATTCCTGTCTGTTGCATCTCATAGAGAGGTTGTTGCATGAGAAAGTGTGTGTTTGTGATTGGGAACGTGTGAGAGAGCTGGTGGGCCGCAGTGATTAGATCTGCTCTGCTGAAGGAGATTACAGCCATCTGACCGTAATCCACTGTAACTCACTGTACTGACACACAAACACTCAGCATACGCTCCCTTCATAGTGTGCACACTGGGAACACAAGCCGTGAGGAGTGTGACGTAAGTTAAAATGAGCTGATTCTGTGAGTTCTGGGCTGCAGGGGCGTTATAGGGCGTCTTCTTAGGGCTGTTAATATTTGAAGGTGCTGGCTGATCGAAAACAACAGCCACTGCGTGCATGCTATTCATGCAATTGTGTGTGTGTGTGTGTGTGTGTGTGTGTGCGTTGAGGTTAATCAGTAGCTGGTGGTCAGATTCTGTAGTAAACAACTCCTGAACGCAGACCAGTTCTGATTATGCTGCTGTTAGATGAACTGGAAAACATGATGTGAGTTTATGCTCTCTTTTTACAAATTCAAAATGTAGATTTTTTTTATTTATTTTTTTTTATAAAAAAGATGCTTAATTACTGTTTGCATGTTATGTTTTGAATGCATTTCTGTGAATACATTTAAAACATACAATGTTGTTCTTATATGAAGGAAAGATTATTTTTATATAGAAAGCCTTATTAGGTCACTGCTAGGCTTATTTCTTTGCTATTAAATGAAAATTGTATTTTAATTTAATTTCTTTGCTATTACACATGAAATGCTTAACTAAGTAGCAAGTAATTAGTATTGAATTGAATTTACTCCAGCTGCAGTCCACTCTTTGTGAATCTCCCCCACATTTCTGAATGGGTTTTGTTTCACAATCCTCTCCAGGGGGCAGATATACCTATTGCTTGTACACTTTTTCAACCACATCTTTTCCTTCCCTTCTCCTCTCTATTAATGTGCTTGGACACAGAGCTCTGTGAACACCAGCCTCTTTTGCAATGACCTTTTGTGTCTTGCCCTCCCTGTGCAAGGTGTCAATGGTCATCTTTTAGAGATCTGTCAGGTCAGCAGTCTTCCCCATGATTGTGTATCCTACAGAACTACACTGAGAGAACATTTAAAGGCTTTGCAGGTGTTTTGAGTTAATTATCTGATTGGAGTGTGGCACCAGGTGTCTTCAATATTGAACCTTTTCACAATATTCTAATTTTCCTTAGTTGTCAGTTATAAACATCAATATTAAAAGAAATAAACATTTGAAATATATTAGTCTGTGTGTAATGAATGAATATAATAGACAAGTTTCACTTTTTGAATGGAATTAGTGAAATCAACTTTTTGATGATATTCTAATTTGACCGACACCTGTATGTGTGTGTGTGTCTGTGTGTATAAAATAAAAATGTAGTATGTTATATAATTTTGTTTACATTTTTGTGTATTTCTTTGATTTTGCATGTGTAATGCATACATTTATTTGTACTTCTAGTCAAGTTCTTTTTTTTTTTCTTTTTTTTTAATTTTTTTTTACGAATTCATATTTACATTTATGCATTTAGCAGACTCTTGTATCCAAAGCGACTTACAGTACATTCAGGCTATACACTTTTTATTCATTAGAATAGAGGCTACAAGTAGCAGAATGGGCTGACAGAACATATCAGCTATTGCTTTGATGTTGGGGTGGGGTTACTTATTCATCCAATGGCAGATAGGTGCAGTGTTAAAAATTAGGCATTATTTTCAAAAAAATTTGTTTGTGCAGGAACAATACACTTCAGCTTTAAAAGGCTTTATTACAAAAAGACTTAGAATGTTGTCTTATGAGCAATCTTTCATTTGCTCTGAATTGTTTTCTTTATACTCAAACATATTAATAACACAAAAGCATAATTTTGCACTTTTCTTGTTCACTTGCTAAATGCTGAGGATCAGACTACACGAGTTCTGTAATGATTAAGTGGTTTTTCTTCATCATCCAGAACTCCCAGATGTTGTTCGGTTAGTTCCAGCAGTTTTCTGAATGACGCATACTCTTGTTTGTATTGAGTGTGTTTTGGCTGAGCTGTACGGTCACTGACACGACGTGTCCTTGTTTGTGTCAGCGGGTCTGAGAGTGTCAAACACAAGTCTCAGCAAGAATCAGAATAATATTTTGCATGAAAAAATGAAGGATAGCTTTATTATACACTATTTTCACGATAATGAAACACATTATACCCAAAATGTCTCAATGCAAAAATAAAATATATACATTTTTTTGTAATTATGAAATTTATTTCATTTCATTTTAGTAAGACATAGTAGTATTTAGTCCTATTTGGGCTGAGCCAAAACATTTAGATCAGACCGTATAATCGTTACGAAAAAAAAAAAAAGCTTAATCAGTATTAAATGTTGATTTTGATACTTTGATCATCGTTTTTATTTTATTTTTTTAAATGTCTGTTTAGTTTGTTTGTTTTGTTAATTCAGTTTTAGTTTTTATATTTCTAATGAATAATGAACCTAAATTAGGCTTAATTTTCTTAACACAGCATATCATTTCTTGTTTGTTAGGGAATGTTTTTACTTTTTTATTTTTAGCTACATTTATAAAATAAAAAAAACATTTAAAAAATGTTAATTTTGTATAGGGGACGTAAAGTGATGCATTTTAGTTAATTGTTACAGTGTAATTATATATTTAATTACTAAGTAATATTAATGAACTATTTGAACCTTATGGTTAAGGTTACTTGCATGTTATTTTGCATAATTAAATATTATAATAGTAAATATGTGTAACGTGTTACAGGGACACCTTAAAATTAAGTGTTACCTAATTACTTTTTATTATTTAATTTAAATGCATTATTTTGGCATATTAAGCTTTCTTTAAGTTTTATTTCATTTTATTTTAATGCATACATTTTTATTAATTTTAGTTTCAACTTTGATTTTAGTACATCAAGTTTTATTAAAAAAAATGTTTATTTGGTATATTTAGTTCTATCTTTTGGCTCTGCTGCTGATGAAGCATTAATAAATCTTAATGATAATTAATAAATCTGAAACGCATATGCCTGATTCTGAGCACATATGGATGTTTCTGGAGGTTGTTTTGAAGGTTTGACAAAGACGTTCAGTGTGCGGCTTCTCAATAACATTAACATTCATGCATGCCTTTATCCAAACCGACTTACACTGCAAGTGTTTTCTTAATAAGATCATGCATTTCCTGGAAATTGAACCCATGACCTTGGTGTTGCTAGCCCTTTCTCTAATATTTGTGTTACATGAATACATTAATATTTTATCAGTATAATTCACAAGTGTTCTTCAATTAGATCAGGTGTTACTGCTAAACATACAGACTTTATTCAAACTTTATTTTGTAGATAATTTCATTGATTTTTTTTTTTTTTGTAGACATTAAATATTGATTTTAAAAATCTAATTAATAACGTAGCAAAAATTGGTTCTTCATTTGGAAAAAAGCAAATCAAGTTGTGCAAGTCTCACCTTCATTAACGTGCGGGGAGCTAAATGTTTGGGACTTTTCCACCGGGCATTATGGGAAAGTTTCCGAGCGTTTCTCACACATCATGATTCATGAAACAAAAAGTACAGCATTAGACAATCAAATCAGTCCCTTTTGTCAGGACGTGAATGTCTCTTATTGGAGTTTCATTTCTTGGTGAGGATTGACTTGTTTAAAATCTTTGTAGTGTTTTTATTCTTAAAGCAAATGTAATGTTGCTAAACACGTCTCTGTCTCTTTAAACGAGGACGTACAGTTATGTATTTTAGTTAACCTCTCCTGCTTGATGTTCTGAGTTTGTTCATGAATGTCGATGGCTCGGACATTCTTATGTAGATCATTTTTGAGTATGCTAATAACTCAGTACTGTATAGAACTAGTGTGTATAAAAGCGCTATGCTTATTATTTTTTCATATTCATGAACTAAAAGACCTGATTTACTGTTGCAGTTTTGCACATGAAGTGCATTAAGTATTTTTAATTTTATATTATTATTTGGTTACACTCTATTTTTAGGTTTTCTTGTTAGTGTAATTGTATATTTAAGTACGAAGTTATATTGATTAACTACATATACTTTATGGTAAGGAATATGGTTTTGTTTAGGGTTACTTGCATGTAATCATGCATAATTAAGTGTTATAATAATAATAATAATAAGTACATGTAAAGTGTTACAAAGAAGTGTTAACTATTACTTTTTATTATTTAATTTAAATGTATTTATTTATGAATTATATATATATATATATATATGTATATGCAGGGTGCGATTTGTGAAAAAAATAGAGCAGGTTTTAATTATTTTATTTAAATGATTCAAATGTATATAATTTATGAATAGGAGTTTTGTTTTTTGTTTTTTTATTGGCTGACAGGAAGTTGGGGGCGGGACTACTGGTTTGTTCAACAGATGGCAGACTGGTGGAGTGTTTGAAACCTGTTTGAAAACAGTCATTATTTTAAAAAAAGTCAACATTTTCGTTATAAAAGCAAATGTTTTACTATTAAGTTTTTTTAGTCATGTTGTTAAACGCTTCACATCATGTTTTTTTTTTCTTGAAAGTACATTGTTAAAGCCATCATGCGTATGAATATTCAAATCATTGTGCGATGGAGGACTTCATATGCGCACATCATGGTAAAGTTGTGCAGTGGTTCTCTGTGAGAGTTAAAGTGGATTATAAAGTGTTTTCATGTGGATCAAACTAGAATTATGTAATTTTCGTTGTGTGAGCTTCATGTTCAGAGCCACTAAACTCAGTCATTGGTCGTTTAACGACTGCTTGTGAACGACTGTGTTTCAATGGAGAAACACTATTTTGTTTTTTACCATCAGAGAGCTGCTAACCAGCTGAACCTTGACCCAGTGTTACTTTGGGTTCGTTGAGATACTATTAAAGCTCTCATTAATGTAATAATTAGCTTTTATATTGTCAATTTTTATTCAAGTTTTTTTATAGCTTTTTATTTCAGGATTTACTTTAATGCACCGATTATTATTATCATTTTAGTTCAAGTTTTTAATTGTTTTTGTATAGTGTTTTATTTTAGTACTTCAAGTTGAACTAAATGAAAACAATATCCTTGTCAGCTAGCGGAAATATAAAAAAAAAATCAGTTATTGTACATTTTTAGTTTTAAGAGAGTTTTTTGATGTTGTTTTATTTAACTGTAATAACCCTGCTTTGACCCCGTTGATTCTGACCTTTATTTTGTTTTCCCCTCTTCCAGGGTGGCTGTGTGGATTCGACCAATCAGAGTCTGGCTCTCTTGTACATGACGTTAGGCCAGCAGGACGTGTCTAAAACACTGCTAGGACCCCTCTCACCCTACACGTGAGCACTCGCATACATTCGTGACATGTTTTTCAGGGATCTGACATCAGTATCACATATTCAAGTTAACATACATTTCAAAAAGTTTATTTTCAATTAAACTTTGGGATGTGTGCAGACCTTCTCTTTTGTGCATGCAATGTTTCAGTGCTCTCTAAACACCAACGGCTCGCTTGCTCTGCGCAACCCAACATGCCATAATTCCAGCCAATCAGAGACGAGGCTGCTAAATTCTGATTGGCTGCCTTGACAAACAATCACAACAAATATGAAATTGTGGCAGAGATCTAATCCCACAAACTTAGTGCTGTTTGACACAGATGCTCATATCAAAATTGTCTTTTTCTCAGTGCTAATATTCCTTCTGTCATGTCCTGCTGTACGTTTGTGTCCGGATCCAACGGTTTCCTCTCCGCCGCCATGAATTGTCCATTTTCAGTTATCATGGTACCGGTGCTGTGTGCCTGTCAAGTACAGTACTATGATAACTGAAGATTGACGGTGCCAACACGTGGATCGACTTCTGTGGACTCCAGCTTCAGAAGTGTGCAGGAGATTGATGCTGGAAAATACCTTCAAAATCTTCTTTGATCTGAATCTTGATCAGTGTGCTTTTAGTAGCATTGAGATACTATTATAGTATTTATTAATTTTTTGATTATTTTTTATTTTAGTTTGTTTTTGTCTTTTTTTTTTGGTCTTTAGTTTAAAACTTCTTTTTTTTTTTTTTTTTAGTTAAAATGTATTTTATTTTTACAAAAATTTCTATATTTTAGTTAACTATATTAACCCCTCTTTTTGTATTTTTATTAGAATTTTACATTATATTAATTCTGTTTTTAATGTGGTTTTGAATATTTCTTTACATCAGAAGAATTGTTTATTTTAAACTAGCAATAAATCAGGGATTCCAAAATATTGTTGACATCCAAACCCCTTGGTCCAAAAACATTTAATATTTTTATAATTTAACAACCTTAATGGTTCTTTAATGTTGGTGGTTAATGGTCACATGACATCCTGGTACATTTATACATTTTTTTTTTTTTTATTATTATTTATTTACATTTTACTTTCAAATATTTATATATATTTAATTTTGTTTTAGTTTTTTGTTTTTTTAGCATAGTTATAAACCACCATCTAACTCTCACTGTTTTCCATGCAGGATCGAGTTCCTGAGACACATCCGAGACTTCTTCCAGATCATGTTCAAGATCGAGCAACAGAAACCTGGAGAAGATGAACAGAAAGGAGGAGAGAAGGTCCTGATGACGTGTGTGGGAGCCGGTTACAGCAACATCAACAAAACCATCAAATAAAGACTTGAGCATCTCCTGAGGACTGAAGATGTTGTGTTTTATAGTGTTTTGGTATTTTACAGTGGAATGATGGCATTCCCATATTTTTTCATAAAGAAGTGTCTGCAGAACATTGCTTTTGTACCACTTTGAGAGGCTTTTTTCTGCTTCATAGTGCAATTTCAGATTGAGGTGTAAGTAATAAAAGCATGTGCCGTTTCTTTGCTGATCTCTGCGTTTCTCAAGTGTTTGATATTCTCGAGTCATTCTGCATTTCTGTATCTTTAACTGGCGCTTCAGTCCGTCCCACAGAGGTCTTATCTTCTCCAGTCCACAATCACAAGACAGGGACATTTGCATGATGCATTTCACTTACAAAACACACAACTGCTGTTAAAGACTTCATGAAATCAGAACAGGAATTGTAAGGTTTATAATAGTAAAAGCATATTAAAAAGCATGAACATTTCTACAATCGACAATTCAAGCATATCTTTCTTGAATTTTAATACAATTATTCTTTGTTATTCGAATTTCCATCAGAAAATGCAGCTGTATTTAAACATAAAACTGTTAAAATAATAAAAGTAAAGTTGAAATAAAACAAAAATTAGATTGGGGGGGGGGGGGGGTTGCATGTCTTGGAAACTAATTGAATGCAATTTAAGTTGAAGCATAAAAATTATTAACTGGAACTATATAGTAAAATAATTTGAGCAATTTGAAAAGAACAAATTAATTTAAAAGCCATGCACAAAATAAAATGACTAAAAATGAAATCTGAAAATGTAAAATAAAAGCTATAATTTGATCAATATTAAAGCAATAATTAAATTAATATGAATAGTTTTTAGTAAAATTAATAGTATAAAGAAATTGCTCTTATGAAAAATAAAGTAAATGCATGTGTTTTCTGTGAAATCTGACCTGCCGTTTTCTTCCAGATCCATCGGCTTCCTCTGATGGTTTTGTTCTGATCTCTGCTCAGGAATCTTTTGTTGTCTTTGGCTTTGGGTTTCTCTCCTGATACTCGTCCGTTCCCCATTAGACCTTTATAGTGATTTGGCCTTTATTCGCTCAGAGAAGTGTTGCGCAAACGACTAAATATTGACATGATCTGCAGTGATTTCTCTGGAGGGAATAAAAGCCTGATGCGAGGTCAAAGGGCAGCTCACAGTTTGAGGACTTTCAGGTTTAAGGAAACTTTCTCCATGTAATAATACTGTCGGAGAAATATTAGTTTCACAGCTATTAGGTTTTCTGTGCTTGTGTGTGCTCTCTTTTCTTTTTGCCTTCTTTGATCCTCCTTCCTACATTTTCATCTCTTTCTCACTTTTCTTGTGCCGGCATTGTCCAAGTGCATCTATATCTGACGGTGTGTGTGTGTGTGTGTGTACAGTACAGACCAAAAGTTTGGAAAAATTACTATTTTTAATGTTTTTGAAAAGTTTTTTTCTGCTCATCAAGCCTGCATTTATTTGATCAAAAATACAGAAAATAAACCGTAATCTTGCAAAATGTTATTACCATATAAAATAATAGTTTCTATGTTAATATGTAATATTGTGATATATTATTACAATTTAAAATAGGTGTTTTTACATTTATTATACTTTAAATGATCATTTATTTCTGTGATGCAAAGCTGAATTTTTAGGATCATTATCACATGATCCTTTAGAAATCATTCTAATATGATGATTCATTATCAAAGTTGGAAACAGTTCTGCTGCTTAATATTTTTTCAGAACATGTGATACTTTTTTAGGATACTTTGATATATATTAAAAAAAAAGCTATGTTTTAAAATATCAATATTTTGTAATAACAATATACACTACTGGTCAGTAATTTGGGGTCAGTAATTTTTTTTCTTTCTTTTTTTAAAAAAATAAATCAATACTTTTATTCAGCAAAGATGTGTTAAATTGATAAAAAGTGATAGTAAAGAAAACATTATTAGAATGATTTTTTTTTTAATAAATGCAGTTCTTTTTAACCTTTTATTGATCAAATATATTAGACAGCAGAAGTGTTTCCAACACTCATAATAAATCAGAATATTAGAATTATTTCTAAATGATCATGTGATCGACTGATGTTACATTCAGCTTTGCATCACAGGAATAATTTTATTTTAAAGTATATTCAAATAGAAAACTATTATTTTAAGTTGTAATAATATTTCACAATATTACTGTTTTTTTCTGTATTTTTGATCTAATAAATGCAGGCTTGATGAGCAGAAGAAACTTCCTTTAAAAACAATAAAAATAGTAATGTTTCCAAACTTTTGGTCTGTACTGTGTGTGTGTGTGTGTGTGTGTATATATATATATATATATATATACAGAACACACACATTATTTAAACAAACTTGTGGATACAATTAATCGATTTGACACCACTAATAAATAATATTCAAAATCAAGGAAAGTGCATATAAATGCATATAAAATAAATATGAATATATTTTATAACTATATAAATACATTTTTCTATAATAATACAAAAAAATATTTACAACGAAATATTACAAATAAATTAAATATAAATGTATTTGAATTAAAATAAATATATATTTATTTAAAATTAAATATTATTACGAGTAAAAATAATTAAAACAAATGTAATATATATATGTTTTTCTAAGTCCCTTTGTTTTTAAATTTTTGAATGGATAATATACTATTGTTAAACTGTTATGTGGTAAAATATGTGAAGTAATCAAAAAAGGCATGCAGTTGACTGAAGTGTTGTGAAGTGAAGCAGCGCGCGGACAGCGGTGTGTTCATGATGGCGGCGGCGGCGGCGGAGGAAGAGAGCGGCGGCAGCAGTGACTCCGGGAGCACCGCGGAGGAGGAGCGCGTGCGGAGGCTCTTCCACACCTGCGACGGAGACGGGGACGGATACATTAACCGGTCAGAAACCGCAGCAAACTCACTCTGACGGGTTTACGTGCAGAATAATAACTCTGGAGACAGCGGGACAGACGCGGTGCGACACGAGCCTTTCCGTTTGTATGAACGATCGCGAAGCAGAGATATTACGATTTAATCCACTACAAGAAGGAAAAAACAAACATATTAACGCATATAAAGTTTTTTTGGGCGCTCCTGGGCTGCTCAGAGGTGTGTTATGTTAGTTGTGGCGTCGGAAGTGACGGGAAATGTTTCATCCTCATCCGCTACACTTCAGCGATTGTTGATGTTTCACTCTTGATAGTTTGGAGCGCTTTTGATGGGACGTTTTGCGTTCATTTCTATAATTTCATGAATTAAAAGTGATTCTGAAGAGGTTGCATGAGAACCGTTTGGTAAAGACAGTTTTTCTTTACTAAAAAAGACAAAAGCATGCTTCAGTGTGATTAAATAAAACATATTAATATTGTTAAATGCATGCATCTACTCCGAAAGTATTTGGACACTTAAAATGACTCTTTAAAATGTCGTTGCATTAGATTCAAAATATTTAACATAGATACATGCACATACATTAAAGCAAAAACATGTGACTTGTCACTGTCGGGTTTATGATGAAGTTCTGAGCTGGAGCATATCATGCATTCAAATGCATGATGTCTAATAAAACATTTATTTCAAATAAAGCAAACCATGAAATATGATGAATGTGACATTTAACAATACATTAAAGGCATGGTTCACCCAAAACCAGACCATCCGAGATTTACAGTAGATGAGTGTGTTTCTTCATCAGGTTTGTAGAGATGTAGCACTGCATCAGTGTCTCATCAATGGATGCTCTGCAGTGAATGGGTGCCGTCAGAATGAGAGTCTGATAAAAACATCACAATAATCCACAGCACTCCAGTTCATCAGTGAACATCTGGAGAAGACAAAAGATGAAACACATCCAGCATTAAGATGATTTTAACTCAAATACATAGAGTCTATAATCCATAATAACACTTCCTCCAGTGAAAAAGTGTTCTGTCTGAATAAGGAGAGAAATCTGCACAGATCAAGCACAGACCAAAACAAATCAAATAAATATTTGAGACAACAGGAGATGGACTTTTTCATTGGAGGAAGTGAAGTTATTGTGGAGTATGGACTCGTATTTTAGGTGAGAACATCTTTATGATGGATTTGTGTCTTCTCCAGATGTTCACTGATGATTGTCTTCACCTGATTGTTCTTGTGTTTACAAATCATAACTTCAATATTTCCGACTTAGTGGAAGATGTTCATAGTGAATGTGATGAAGTCACATCCAAACACATGCATATGTTTTTTCTTCTGATCAGGCTGTCCACATATGATTTTGGGATGACTGTACATGGCATGTTTTCTCTGTCTGGGTCAGGAATGATCTGCTGATGGTCTGCCGGCAGCTGAACATGGAGGACTCGGTGGCAGAGATCATGGGGCAGCTCGGTGCAGACGAGCGAGGAAACATCTCCTTCGAAGACTTCACTCGCTGCCGCATGCAGCTGCTCAACGAGATCCTCAAGGAGGAAGGCCAGCTATCACTGCTCTCCAGCGACTCGGAGGAGAGGAAACCTCACGAGTGTGTGGCCTCCAGCAGCGAGGACAGTCAAGGTGTGTTATCTACCAGCGTTCTCCTGTCCACGTCTCGGGGAAATACTTAGTCAACCCAAAACAATTTGATATCATATTTTATAGATTTTTTTGCTGTTAGGTGCAGGACACTATAGATCATTTATGTAATAGAGGAAAGCAAAATAAAGTCAACTGTGACACATTATACCCATATTACTATACCCAAAAGTGCAAAGTTCAACCCGTTCCTTTTTATTAGCAATAATGGACAAAAATGTTGCATGCAAAAGTATATTTAAAAAATAAAAAAAAATCACAATTTGTTAGCAATAATGGACAAAAATATAGAGTGGA